>NC_138036.1:19561752-19858854 GCF_964106645.2 Podarcis pityusensis | reverse complement strand
ATTGTGTAGTGTGAAACAGTGAATGTAAACTTAAAGACTTTAACAAATGATTCACTACATATTACCTTAGCACTGTCTCCCCTCCACCCTGCTCTTATTGGGGAACCTATCCTGAAAGAGGCAGGATTGAGAATTTTCTTAGGCTGCATCTGAACTGATCACAGGTGAATGACTAAGGCATATGTAAACCAAAACGATATACTGCCACTTCAGATTCCTTGGAGAGATGTGGCTGAGATTCTCTGCAATCTCACTTGTTGAGATTGGTAATTTAAAAAGTTTATCAGTCTTTCCTCCCTGTCAAATGGTAAATCATGTTTAAGGAAGTTAAGAACAGATACTTGTGATTTTAAGAGGAACATAGACCCTTCAGCCTAGGAACTGAAGACAACATAGATCACCCACCCTATTTTGCCTTCACAACAGCCATGTGAAGTTGGTTAGGATAAAAATCCAAGGCCTCCCTGTGAGCCTCATGGATAGATGGGCATTTGAATCCAGGCTTCACCAGCTCAGCTTCAAAACTCCATGTACAACTCCATTCAAAAAGTGAATGGAAACCCTCCTGGTCTCTTTGAGGGAGGCAAGGTTAAAGGAATGTCATGTACAGTAGATATGCTCAGGTCCTCTGTATCTGCAAAGTATGGGATTAATTACATAAGAGAGATGCTATAAAATATCTAAAATATCCAAATACATTAGAGAATATTTGAGAATCCAGACCTGGCCATTGCCCGATTAAATAACTATGTGTTTATCAACTTGCCATTATCCCCCTGCCCCAAACCACCACTTTCATCTCTACCCTTTGGCATTTTTTTCTATGTATTCCTGCCCCCTCCACCTTACCATTCATCCCATTATTCTGTTTCTTTCCTCTTTGGCCTATACTTTCTCCTCCATTTGTATTCAGCCAGGAAAGACCGGTATGAAGGGAGAAAACTGAAAATCTCCAACCCAGCTGCTTGATGCTGATACTTGGGGAAACGAACAGTTTTGGTGGGGATAGGGAGTGAGGGGGAAGTGCTGCTATCTCTTCAAACTTGAGGGATAGCCCTTAGGAATTTGAAATATTCATTTTTCAGCCTGCCATGAGGAATGGATGAAGAAAGGTTCCCTAGGCTAGTATATATACATCGATGAGCTGAGCGTATTAGTGCAGCTGTTTCAAACCACTTTGGCAGATGCTTGAAAAATTAGAGCTCTTCTGAAATGTTCAGACACTGGAGGATTCCCTTTCCCCTTCTTATTGATGTAATGCAGGCCTCCTAAACCTGATGCTCTCCAGATATTTTGCACTGCAACTGCCAGCATCCCTGACCACTGGCCATGCTAGATGAGGTTGTGGTCCAACCCCAGGTTGGGAAAGGCTGTCCACGCACCCTTCGGCTTTTCTTTCAGTCTTAACACTAGCCCAACGAGTGTATCGTACCAATACTCTTTACATGTTTAAATAGTTTAGCTACAGGATCAGAATGCACTGATCTGACAACACTGGAAAGAAAGTTACTGTGCTGTGCACATGTACCAACAATTAAAGTAAACTAAGGACTTTTACGGGAAGTGAGCTACTGCTCATGATGATTACATGGTACCTCTATACTCTTTACTTCACTTTGGGCATGAACATCCATGCCATCTTCAACCACAGCAAAGCAACCTTTTAAAAACATGGGTGATGGGCAGTGTGCAAATTACAGGGTGGCGGTGCCCTTCTTCCCCTTTGTAATGGCCCCCTTTAGCTATTGGTTTAGATCAGGGGTCAGCAAGCTTTTCCAGCCATGGGCCGATCCACCATCCCTCAGACCATGTGGGGGGCTGGACTATATTTTTTGGGGGGGAAGGGGAATGAACGAATTCCTATGCCCCACAAATAACCCAGAGATGCATTTTAAATAAAAGGACACATTCTACTCATGTAAAAACACACTGTTTCCCGGACCGTCCATGGACCAGATTGAGAAGGCAATTGGGCCGCATCCAACCCCTGGGCCTTAGGTTGCCTACCCCTGGTTTAGAGTCTAAACTTTGGAGTGCTTGGGGGAATGATTTCCCATGCACACATCCCACATGTCTCTCTGTGGCTCTGTTATTGGCTGAGGTAGGCAGTCTGGTCTTCAGCTCAGTCTCATTTTGTTTACTTGTGCTATCTATCCAGAAAGACCCATGTCCAGTGCTCGGAATACAAGAGGGCCAGAGTCCGTTTGCCCTTGCCTCCTTACCTTTTGAGATGCCTCCCCCTTAATTACTGTTTTTAGAAAGCTGTAGGGAGCATGAATCAGCTAAAACCGGGAGGAGGAGGAGGAGGAAGGGTGGAGGAGTTGGGAGACCTGCCTTTCCCCCCGCAATTTGAGCACTGTTGATGAGCTATGTCATTCAGTCATGCAAAGGAAAGAGATCGTAGGCATTTAATTAGCTGGATAAGTGAATTTACTTGCTACGTGAGCACTGATGTTCACTTGATGTGTCTAGAACCAGGAGTGCAGTTCATACCTGCCTGCCAGGGTGGAGATGAGGCCAGTACACTGCCTTCTCTGGACATAGGAGGGCTGGATTGAGTTTTTGCTATAGGCTGGCAAGAAGTTGGTTTGTGAGTCATGCTGTGGACTGTTACTGCTCCGAAGATGGAGAAAGTGGTGTGTATGTTTTCCCACTAGAGAGTTGAAAGCAGTTTGAAAGAGAGATCACAGCTCACCATCTGTATTCTCATTTCCCTTTTCTACTGGCAAACAGGTTTCTGTAAGCTACTCTTGTTTCAATAACCTACAGAGCCTACAGTGGGATAAAGCAGTTAGGTATTTTTGTCGTGTTGTTAGCCACCTTGAGCATGGTTTGAATTATGGAAAGGCGGCATACAAATAAAATTATGTATGTATGTATGTATGTGCTTCACATGGGTAAGGTCCTAGGCTTAGTTTCCAACATTTCGCATTAAAAAGGGATGAGGCAGCAGGTGTTGGTAAAGTCCTCTGCCTAAGGCCTAGGGTTCATTGTAAGTCACAGCAGATAGCTCTAGACTAGACAGTCAAATAGTGTAGCCTACTGTAAGACAACTTCCTGTGTAGGGGTGGGTAAATCTGTAAATTCTAGTTTCCCTTGGTTTTTCATTTTTCCAATCTTAAGTTCAGTTCTCTACATTTCCCCATCAGTTTGTGATAGTTTTAAGGCCTCATGAAAATTCAACTGCTCTTTAGTATGAATTTCTCCCTATATAGACATCCTTGTATGCAGTTTTGTTCAATCTAAACATTTCTGCAAAGCAATTTTATCTTACATTATGTTTTTTCATATGCCATTTTCGTATGCGTTTTTCTATGTTACTTCGCATTGCAAAATTCAGAGAAGAGTCCATTTCAAAGGATGACTGTGTATCAGTTCACATGTTGCTTTGGAACATGCCAGTTAAGAAGGTTCACCTATAAATGCAAACTGCACCAAATGTCTCCCCCATCCCTATACCTAAGTCCTTACATCCTTAGCTTGGAGTTGCCTACGTACCTGCAAGTTCTTTTCTTCCACTCAACCCAACTCTGCCTATATTATATGTTCTTAAATAAATTTAACTAATTACTAAAGGAATCCCAAGCCTCAGAGGTCACCTACCTTGGCAGGGGTGTGTGTGTCCTGTTGCCACATTTCCCCATGGGATAAACTCTCATCTCCCAAGGATACCTGCCATGCCTGCCACTGTGCAGTTGTTACTGTCTGGGGACAGCGGATATAGTTAATGTGCAATTTTGCATAGGTCCCATCTTCACTCTACATTTAGAGCAATATCATACCACTTTAAACCAATATGCATTCTCCCAAAGAATCCTGGGAATTATAATTCCCCTCACAAAGCTACAGTTCTCAGAGTGTTTTAACCATCAGTGCCTCTTCCCAGAACCTTCTGGGAATTGTAGTTCTGTGAGGTGAACAGCATTTTCCTCAACTCTCAGCACCTTTACCAAGCTACAGTTCCCAGGGTTCCTGGCTGTGGTTTGAGACTGCTTTACATTTATAGTGCAGAGGGGGCCCTATTAGTTTTCCTGAAATAGCTTGTGGGCCAAGAGTGCCAAGGCACATACAATTAAAATCTTTTCCCCAAAGCATTCCTTGACAAAAAATAATAATAATGGATTTCATTTTAAAGTTAGAAACGAAAATGCATGTGCAAGTGTGGAGATATAACGCAAGACATTTCTTGCTGTCAAAATGTGCTTAGAAATGTATAGCAGAGGCCAGCAGGATGTTGCGGGGGGTTGGGGATGGGGAAAGAGGTACACAGTTTGCTGGTGTCAGGTGCCAGTAAATGTCTGCATTTGTTTATACATTAATACTGCATGCGAAATCCAAGATGGTCAGTCGCCAAATGTTGCGCTGTGCTGTCCAACTTAGTTCTCATTCTGAAATCCTCTGTGCCAAAAGTGATGTTTATAACATTTTAATGTGTTGTGTAAGAAGAGAACTAGGTAGTTAAGCTGATTGAATAATTAATCTTACTGTCCTGGGCTGCATGGATTTAAACCGAGTGTACATCTCAGACTATTCATGGAAAAGCATTTCTTTCGAAGTAATTGAAATAGGCTTGGCGAATGCTGCAGTTTAAAATCCTCCAGATCAGCATTTTAAGAGCTGATTCTGCTAATAAACAACATGTAAGCTGCTGAATACCAACACCCACACTCGGGCTTCTGAAATCCTTGGCTGTGCTTATATCAGAGCAGTCTTTTTTTATAAGGAAAGAACCAGGTATAAAACAGTGTGACTGCAAAGGAGGTACACATTTGAAAGTGACAACTGAGCTACACTGCCTTATCTTATTTCTTTTTCTCCTTACCCCATATTTCATTTTCCTGGCTCCTTCAAACCTTGTTCTTTTTTCAATCTTATCATTTTTGAGAATAAACAATGTCTATAACGAGTTAAATACTAATATGCTTTATGTGACATATTAAATTTAATTTTTCAGCATTTTGATTTATGATTCATACAAGTCACTGGATAAAAACTCAGAAAACAATTCAAAAAACACTGGAGAAAAACTCAGGAGAAAACAACTCAGAAAACATATATAAGCATATATGCTTAATACAGCCATTGAAAGACAGTCAAAAGTGGGAGGTCTTCTTATTGCACTTCCAGAAAATTCAGGATCCTTCTCTCTACACTCTTTCCGCACAGTGCATCATATTCTCAAAGGGCTGAACTTTTGGAGTCAAACTGATTTTTTAAACAAATCATAAGAGCGTTATCTAAACTGCAAATCTCAGGAAATTGAAGCATTTCTCTCTTTGCGCCTAGGGCAGTTCCTGCTCTGAATAGACCATATGCCCCTAGTGACTCTTTTTGTGATGCACAATTTGGGAATTAGCCTCTACAACCTATGGGGATTTGGAATTAGTGAAAGACCTTTCCCAGTGTTTCTCCATACATTTCTAGTGCTTTTTATGCCACATGGATTAGAATCGGGACAAAGAGTTGGGCACACTAGAAACAGCACAGGGAATGTCAGAATGATAGTGACAGGCAGTCAGGGCTTAGTTAGTTTTAGACTTGCAGGTCTGGGACAAAAAAGATCCTAACAGAGTTTCAGCCCGCCATCTCCTCCAATATGGGCATTCATGCTCCCTGGCTCCCATCACCTTATTTTTTTTCTTCTTTTATAACTATTACTTTGAATTCTCCAACCAAGTAACCTGTGCAAATATACATACATTAGAGGGAAGTGTGCATAGACATACAGCATTGCATCATGTTAGGGAAAATTCCTTATAAAAAATGAGAATCTGCTCTAAAATGCTGACAAATGTTCATGAGGACTTCTTTAAAAATGCAATTTGCAAGCTGGAAATGTGGAGAACTGAATGTTTTGATGATCTGCAGTTTGATAAACAAACTGCCTGCTGTGGGAAGTTTTTAAAAGAATCAGATTGTTATTTCACATTTGTGCATTGATAGTTCAGCAATGGTATGGGGGAATGGATATGCAAACTTTATAATGACTCGAAATACACATTTCGAGGGGACGTTTTCATCATTTGCTCATCCGTGCAAAAAAAAAAAACCTTCCCCTTGCACTGTAATATTTTTCTAACGTCTCTCAATTTATAACCTTCTTTGGAGGATCTCTCTGTCAAGTGCTTAAGAATGTGTGACTTTCTGGCAAGGCACATCCATTCAACAGGCTAATTATATCAAGCATGTGCACTTTACATTTGCAAAAGCTTTGAAAATGTAAACTAATTAATGTTCCAGAAGCACAGGAAGCAATAAAGTTTTAGTAGGGCTTAGCATGGAATGGAGCAGTGCAGCTTTAATCAGTCTGTTGGACTAAGCGGGAAATTGGCTCAGCTGAACACCCTGGTATTGGGCTAGTTGGAGCTCAGTGTCTGAAGCAAAAACTAATTGGAAGTCTTGGCTATGTGCAACAGTCCTTCATGGGTCCTTCTTACCCCCAAGAAATATGCCCTGGCTTTTTCAGGTGTCCAATCAACATGTTTAGCCTTAGGACGTCCACAAAGTAGTATATTCATAGAGCAGTGTCTCAGTACTATACAAATCTACTAGGAATTGAAGTCCCATTGAGCTATCCCTGGCATCTCTGGGTAAGACTGGATAAGACCCACTGTTGTCAGTCAGTGTAGACAATATTGAGCTAGATGCACCAATAGCCTGACTATTATGGCAGGTTCATGTGTTCCAATTCCCAGATAAATAGATAAAAAATAGCACCACTCAAAACTACAAGCTTACTACTTCAGTATATTATATAAGAAGATAAAAAGGTAAAGGACCCCAGACAGTTAAGTCCAGTCGCAGATGACTCTGGGGTTGCGGCGCTCATCTCACTTTACAGGCCAAGGGAGCTAGCGTTTATCTGCAGACAGTTTTTCCGGGTCATGTGGCCAGCATGACTAAGCCGCTTCTGGTGCAACAGAACACCAAAACCAGAGCAGCACACGGAAACACCGTTTACCTTCCCGCAGGAGCGGTACCTATTTATCTACTTGCACTTTGGGGGGGGCGTGCTTTTGAACTGCTAGGTTGGCAGGAGCTGGGGCCGAGCAACGGGAGCTCACCCCATCACAGGGAGTCAAACCACCGACCTTCTGATCAGCAAGCCCAAGAGGCTCAGTGGTTTAGACCACAGCACCACCCGCGTTCCGATATAAGAACATAGATACTTATTTATTAAGGAAAAAGGCATATAAATTGGGATCGCGTCTGTGGGGTTGGGGGAGCACAGCCAGTTTAAGCTAACGCTGAAAATGGGTTTATAAACTTGGCAGCCCCCCACAAGTTGGGAGCAAGGGTGGCTGCTTGTTGGCTCTCGTTGCATGTGTAGAGGAGCAGATTGCATGGAACTTACAAACTGGGCATGTGACTGGCACAATTTCTGAAATCATGGCAGCTTGGAAGAAGCTGTTTGTCTACTGCCCATGGAGATGCACCACCTGTACAGTGGACTCAACTCAGGGTGAAGATGACTGTAAGTGTACTTTATGTACTGAGCACTAGAATGCCACTGTTTCATACTTTGGATTTGACAAGTACACCTGTTCTGAAGAAGGTTGACAAACAGGTATATGCCAGAACATTTATTTATGGAACATGAATTGGTTCGTTATAAGCATTTCAAATATCTTCTCTATTGTTTCCAGATAGTTTTTAACTTTTCAAATTTGTATGATTTCCACCACGCACACCCCTCATTAGAGGAAAGTTTTATGTGCCAGCTAAATATATCCAGCCAGTGACAGCTCTTAATTGTACAAAAGAATTTCCCCATGGGGCAAATAAATTTTCTTTCTACTTTATTGCTTATTGGACATATGGGTCTGTAGTCCACTAACCAGTGCTGCTACCAGAAGCTTGTGCAATGGGACTTTCCCCACTTTCATATCTGTGCAACCCACCCCAATGGTTCAGGGAGGTTGGAAGAACCTCGTTTCCACCACCGCCACCCAAGAACAGAGGAGGAACAGGGAAGATTGTTCCATCTGTCAAGCAGAGATTATTTGTTTTCATGTAGACTTAGTAACTTTGGCCTGGCTTGGTGATGTGATCTCATTTCAACTGAGAATCGCACATACAGCACATGCATTTTACAGTCAGTGCATTTCTACACAGTGGTTTGAGATTCATGGGAGAACAGTTTGGAGAAATCGTGAGTCAAGAAAAGGAATAGAGGAAAGATTTTCTTCCTCTTTCTTAACACTAGAACTTGGGAACACCCAGTGAAGCTGAATGTTCAGAACAGATTCAGAACAGACAAAATAAAGTAGTTCTTCACACAGTGCATAGTTAAACTACGGAATTCATCCCAAGAGCCCACTGACTTGGATGGCTTTAAAAGAGGATTAGACAAATTAATGGAGGGTAAGGTGATCAATGGCAGCTAGACATGATGGCTATGTTCTGTTTCCAGTTACTGGTGAACACTTGTGGGGAGAGTAGTGATGCACTCACAACCTGCTTGCAAGCTTCATTTTGGGTCATTTGGTTGGCAACTATGAGAACAGGAATGTTAGACTAGATGGACCTTTGGCCTTATGCTCGTATGCCATGAAAGAAATCAGGGTGAGTTTGGTATATGGATGGTAGTGGTGCCATACAGTGTCTAAAACTAGCAACTCACAGGCAGTATCTGGCTTTTGGGTGGCTACCATCTGACCAACAATCACTGAACAATACTGTCCTACAGTTTCATCATATGCGGCCAGAAAATTGGTGGACCATGTACTCCCCTATTGTTTCCCACATGAGGCATCTCAGATTTTGTCCTAGGCCTGACCAATGGGGGAGGAAGGGGGTGCGGTGGGTGCGGTCCACCCCAGGTGTCATCCGTGGGGGGGGTGACATTGCTAGCCCCGCCTCCAGGTGCACAGCATGTGCACCGCTCTGGGTGCCAGAGCAGCTAGCTCCGCCTCTGGGCCTGACTCCTGGAATTCTTAGTAATTCAGTCACTCACAATCATCACAGCTAGGATTGCAATGTGATGGATGTTTTCTTTTGCCTCTTTGGATCTTGCTATTTTCTGTCCTGCCAGGATTGTTGAATGTGTGACCCTCCCAAGCTGAAGACAGCACATGAGCCCAGCCAGCAGAGCTCATTAAACCGCCTGTTTTTGATGCCTGCCAGTGACTGGGCGGGGGGGGGGGGAGCTGTTATCAAGCACATGGTAGAGCGCAAGGCATGGCTGCTGCTGAGGCATACAGAATTGGGCCAAGAACATTTAACACGTGTATGTTGTTAATGACTTAGCATAATTCTCTAAGAAATCTGTGAGAGTAGTGTTCCCCCACTTCTGTCAAGAAATACTAATCCTGGGTCACATCCACGCCATACAATCAAAGTGCATGACACGTCTTCCCCAAGAAACCGAAGAACTGTCATTTTAAATGTGTTTTAAATGCATCGTGTGGTGAAGCAGAGGTCTGCAAGAACTAGTTGCAGGAGGGCATTCCATTGCTAGATGGTGTGCTTCCATCTTCATTTGATTGGAGTGTTTCAAAGTAGGTGGTATGTACTTGTCAGTCAGCTTTTGCCAACTTCGCTGCTTGCTAAACGTTCTCCTGCTCTCTTCGTAAGTATTTATGTCCCAAAAGAATGAGTGAGAGCTGCTGAGTGAGACAGTTGCTGATAAATTATTGTGCCAAGTGCAATTCAAAATAGGGAGGTGCCCAAATAAAAAACAAATGTTTCAGCAGATGGGAATTTTTTCAGCTAAGGATTCAGGGTTTTTGTTTTTGTTTTAACAGGGCTCCATGGTTGGGATCTGCTGCTAATTCTAATCCTGCTGTTGAACGCTGAAAAATATATTTGCTACACTCAATAACTTCTAAAGAGCTGTTTCACACATTTTGCAAGGCAAGCCAAATTTGCCACTGCGTACACACTCAATGAATCCCCGTAACGGGGTGAGCTCCCATTGCTCAGTTCCTGCTTCTGCCAACCTAGCAGTTCGAAAGTATGTCAAAGTGCAAGTAGATAAATAGGTACCGCTCCAGCAGGAAGGTAAACAGTGTTTCCGTGCGCTGCTCTGGTTTGCCAGAAGCGGCTTAGTCATGCTGGCCACATGACCCGGAAGCTGTATGCCGGCTCCCTCGGCCAATAAAGCGAGATGAGTGCCGCAACCCCAGAGTCGGTCATGACTGGACCTAATGGTCAGGGGTCCCTTTACCTTTACACACTCAACAGGGAGCATCACCCAATCCAGTTTCCCCAAAAGTATAATACACGTTTGTCACATTCATGTTTTACATTTTTAGCTTTGCACTTATGCAACTACTGCACGACAACCCGCAGTTGCTGCTTGTTGATTTAGATCAGGGATTGTGAACCTGCAGCCTTCCAAATGCTGTTGGACTTCCAATTCCTTCAGCCTCACCCAGCATAATTATTGGCTAGGGATGATGGGAATTGTAGTCCAACAAAAACTAGAGGGCAATCCCAAGCAGGTATGAAAAACATAGTCATTGAGCCCATGATTGGTGAGTAGACCTTAGCTGATCACAAGTAGTCCAGGCCCAAAAATTACAAATAACAGGACCCATCTGCACTATACAATTAAAGCAGTATCATACCACTATAAATAGTCACGGCTTCCCACAAAGAATCTTGGGAACTGTAGTTTGTAAAGGGTGCTGATCGTTGTTAGGAGACTCATATTCCTCCCAGAGAGCTACAATTCCCTGAGTTCCCTGGGAAGAACAGGTGACTGTTGGCAACATAGGGGAGCCATGATTGTTTAATGTGGTGTGATACTGATTTAAATGTATGGTGCAGATGGAGTCTTAGTTTAACCACCATGTAAGCCTTGTGCGAGCAAGATGAATGCTCAATAAACATGTCACCTGGAAGAGCCCTTAGCTGTGATTCTTTGAGAGAAGCCATAATGGTTTAAAGTGGTATGATACTGCTTAAAATGTATAGTGCAGATAATGTCTAAGACTCAAAGCATTCCATTTTCGGTAGTATTTTCAACGTGACCCTGAACTTGCCCTTGACAAATCAGAAATGTTTGTTTCCTTATCTCAGCAAAAGCCCTTACAGTGGTACCTCGGGTTACATATGCTTCAGGTTACAGACACTTCAGGTTACAGACTCCGCTAACCCAGAAATAGTACCTTGGGTTAAGAACTTTGCTTCAGGATGAGAACAGAAATTGTGCAGCGCCGCCGCGGCAGCAGGAGGCCCCATTAGATAAAGTGGTGCTTCAGGTTAAGAACAGTTTCAGGTTAAGAACGGACCTCCAGAATGAATTAAGTACTTAACCCGAAGTACCACTTGGACCCCACTTGGATTTACAGGGTTTACAGATATCTTGAGGCCTGGTCACTAGAAAAAAACCTTTTTTTACTCATATATTCCACATTTCTTAGGTCTTTCTCACTCCAGTCTCTATAATGAATTGTATCTCATGGTGATAGATGGATAGATAAAGCAGGATCAACCTTGACACAGAATTTCTTGGTCATAATCCACCTATTATTTAACTCAACTCCAACATGATAAATACTGAAATCATTCAGGTCATTAGAGCAAATCTGCCAACAATTTGAGTGCTTATCTTATATTGATCCATTACTAAGATAATTAGTGGTCGGCCAAAGTATACAGACCAGACTTTTATCAGCGGGCAAAAAATGGATTAATCAGAGTGGGGGGAGGGTTGGAATATGAAATCAAAGAATCTAGGATGGGAGTGACAAAGTGGAGAGGTTCTCCTTTTTGACCTTAAAAAAGTGTGTAGCAATGCTCACCAAAAATGACTAGCTGAAGTCTTATTCATTGCCACCTTCATTGCAGCATTAGTGTTCTGCATTTGAACATTCGAAGACTTCACATGACCCTGTCTCAGTAATCAATGACATAGTTTGCGCCTGAGCACAGTCTCAATCATCCCAGAAATCCTGTTGGGATTAAAAAGCAATTGTCGAATCCCTTCAAAGAGTGTAAAAACATAGGAAGCTGTCTGCTGCTAGGTCAGACTACGTGTGGCAAGCCCTGTAGTTGCTCTCCAGAGTCTCAGGTGCCGCTGCTGATGCTTTTAGTTAGAAGAGTAAGAGGTTGTACATGGAATCTTAGTGCTTTGGCACTAAGGTGTGGTCCCTCCCCAAATATTATACTATCTCACCTGAGTTATTGATAGTAATCTAAAGTTGCAATAATTCCTCTAGGCTTGAATTTTCCAGGGCTTGGGGGATAATAATCATGAGTTAACTTTGGTTACACACGTTCTCCATGCCCAACAGAGTTACGACTGAGACTGCCTTCTGACATGGGTTTATTCCATTGGTTTTGCTGGTTATAACAATAGGGCATCTGTCCTGGTTTCCAACATTCATTTTACACCACAGTAAGGTAAAGGTAAAAGTACCCCTGCCCGTACGGGCCAGTCGTGTCCTACTCTAGGGTTGTGCGCCCATCTCACTTAAGAGGCAGGGGGGGCAAGCGCTGTCCGGAGACACTTCCGGGTCGCGTGGCCAGCGTGACGAAGCTGCTCTGGCGAGCCAGCACCAGCGCAGCACACGGAAACGCCGTTTACCTTCCCACTATAAAGCGGTACTTATTTATCTACTTGCACTTAAGGGTGCTTTCGAACTGTTAGGTGGGCAGGAGCTGGGACCGAAAGACAGGAGCTCACCCCGCCGCAGGGATTTAAACCGCCGACCATGCGATCGGCAAGCCCTAGGCACTGAGGTTTTACCCACAGCGCCACCCGTTTCCCATAACCACAGTAGCTGTTTGCATTATGGACCTGTGGCTTTTTCACCTATATATTGTCCCATCGTGCTACACTTTAAATGACAGGAAAGAACTGTATGCCAGAATACTGCCTCAAAACTCCTCTGATTTTCAAAGTTAAGATGGGTTGCAAACATTTTTTTTTTCTGGAAACAACAGGGAAATGAGAGCTAAGTTTCGACTAGGTTCCACTAGATTTCCAGAAGTGGCCTTTTACAAAATGTAAAAAAATCACATAAAACATGAAAATGAACAGATATTCCATGAAGATGGAATAAAGTGACACCTAAATGCAGCCAGAGTGCATATTCTGCAGAACACACATTATTGACCAGGTTTTATCATGTACAATTAGCTTCCATTGCCTTTGTTCCAAAAGGACCAGTTTCCAAAAGCTTAGTAAAAAAGAGGGTTCATTTTAATTACCATGCAGACCACAGATATGCAACAGGTCTCCTCCGTACATGCAGGAAGTCCCAGGTCCAATCCCTTGTATCTCCAGTTGAATAGATCTCAGAAACAGCAAGTAGAAAATACCTCTGCCTTAAGTTGTGGTGTGCCTCTGCCAGTTGGAGCAAGTAATTCTAGCTCTAGCAAATCTAGCTCAGTACAAGGCAGCTTACTGTGTTTGCTCTGCTGCAAGCAGCTTATTCATTGCATACTTGTAACACAAAGGTGAGGAACTTTTTCCAGCCAATGGGACACAGTCCTTTGTGGGCAACCTTCTGCGCCCCACATGCTAGTAGTGGGGCAGGGCCAGGGGCAAAAGTGGGTGAAACAACTGGTGTGACTCTTTCCTTTTGTATCAAACTAAGTAGCGCTCTGAGTACACCCACTGAAATTGGCCACATCCATTAAATTCAGTGAGTCCAATCTGAGTCAGACTAACACTGGATACAATCCTTCGAATCTTTCTTTACATTTATAACATGACTTTGCAACATTGTCTTCTACGAGGTGTAAAACTGGTGCTGCAGGATACAAGGACTGCGAAAAATTCATGTTATCCTATTTCTTGTAGTACTTTTAATTTTTTAAAAAAATATATGATCTTGCCTTGTTTTTGCCACACTCTAGGAAAATATTTAGGAACACATTAATCAGTTGGACCTCAAGAAACAGCTGTCTTTTAGAGCAGGGGGATTTTGTGAAGAAAGATGTTCCATCACCCACTTCCCTACTGAATTCCATGAAACTGTAGAAGTTATTTTTCCCAGCTCCCCCCTTCCCCCACCCCCCGCTGCTGAAGAGGAAGTTGCCAGGAGAGCTTGTCATAATCCTGTGCTGGGTAGTGTGGCCCCACACACTGTGACTCCTATCATCATAAATTTCTCCTTCCCCTTCCCCGCTTAGACACACACACAAAATCTATTGCATTAGAGTTAACCTTTTCAGTTGATGTAGTACCTGGCAGCTCACATAACTCTGACAGATAGAGAAGGTGTCAAATGCTCAAAAGCACTTGAGAGCAGAGGCACTTTAATCTGTCAGCGGGTGATCATTATGCTTATGGTGTGTGACATACTTGTGATCACAGCTCTTGCTTTAGAGCTAGTTGTCTGGCCTGTGGACAGCCATTTATAATTGGTGCAGGGAGCTCAAAATATTGTTTTGCAACAAGTAGAACCTGTAGCTCAAGTTCAAGATCCAATGCAGAGATTTTTTTGTCCTTGGATACCCATACTGAAAAATCTTTCCCCAAATTATTGATAGAGTCAACCAAGTTTTACTCTGAGTAGACCCAATTTACCATAAATTAATGGCCCTAATTCAGTCGTGTTCATTAATTTCAGTAGGTCTACTCTGAGCAAGACTTAGTTGAATACCTCCCAATAATTGCAAATGAGAAGTTGGGAGGAATTCAACATTGCTTGGATGGAACTGATTGTTCCATCAGTGGAAGCATTCTTGCTTGCCAGACAGAACAATATCCCTTCTCCTCTCCATCCCTTGCACTATTCTGGGAGTTCTCCTGCCCCTACCAAGCTGTTGGGGGGGCATGTGTGGGGAGGGGAGGAGAGAATGTCTCATTGTGCTAGTGGCTCCCACTAGCACATCTATTTAGTTTGGCCCAATGTGTTTTGACCATAGCTGAGCTTCACCTCTGACTTACATTTAGTTCTTAAAATTACATTGCTATTGACAGAGTTCAGCACAAGTAAAATGATCACCTTTATTGACCAACTCTTGAATTCCTAAGTTGTCCTTCAACTACAAACATGCAACTGACGTGTCATGTCTCATGCATAGTCCTTCTTCATGCAGACTGCAATGTGTAGGTGTCCAGGGGTGGGGACCACCAGATGTAATCGTGTACCCAGTCTCAAGAGTGAGTCTTGGCATTCAGTTCTACAGCCGGCTTCTGTGTGCAAAAGTTGATGGAGCTGGGAACTGCCGCTTATATCCCAGGTAAAAAATTATTTTTTTAAAAAAACCCAAAGCATTTATATCCCACTGTTGGACTCAAAAGATCTCCTGCTGCTGCTGAAATTGGACTTGAATTGAATAGGCTGTGGTATTTGCTTGGCTGGGAAAGGTGTGAGTGCCCACATCCATTTCTCCAGTTTGCAAATGTACCCACAGGCTGAAAAACATTGGTGACTCCCAACTTTGGTGAATTTTACTGAGCTGAATGGCTCAGCATGCATATCGTCCCATTTTGAAGAGGTGACTTTTTATTGTAGCTGCCTTCTCTTTCTAAGATCTCCAGCTCCTGCTCTTCATTCCCTCTTCACTCAATATGGTTCCTTCTTTGAAACAACCACATGCAGCTGCAGTGGCCCTTTCATTTCAACAGCACATGCACACATTCCAAGGAAGGCACCTGGCAATGGAAAAAGAAACAAGGAAGGTTTTAAAATTGGATAGTTAAGAGTATCAGATTTTGTGGATGTGTATAAATAAGTTTAAAATAATGGAACCAGGAGGGAGAGTTGGAGGGAAGTCAATTAAGGTGTATGATTTTGATTGTGATGTTTGGTTTTGGTTTTTTGTTATTATAAAATTAATAAATTGTATCTTTAAAAAAGGAAAAAAGAAACAAGGGAGTGATAGGATTGGTCTACAAGAAAACAGTAGCAACGTTTATTGAAATGCCTTTAAAAATATGTCCTTGGTGCATCTTCCTTCAAAAAGCAGTGCAGGCGATTCAGCTCCTCTTGAAAAAGTTGTATGGGTTGACTTTGGCATGCATAAATAAAATGGCCCATGAATTCTCCAGTTCTCCCTTAAACAAATCCACAAATTAAAATAACACACAGTTTATGTTAACATGTATTAGTCTAATTATTGTTCCTATATGTGCAGGTTGATTTCAGGTTAAGATATAGATATTGCAAGGGCAAGTATGGTTGACAACAACCCATGGCCCTCCAATATTCTCCATGGGGACTTTGTCCCCTGCTTTGAGTAAGACTGTAATAACTTCACTATCAGGATTTGACACGTTGCAGCCAGGTAAAAGGGGAAGGTGTGAAGCTGGGCAGGTGTGTGTCTAGAGAGTGAGGGTGGCCTTTAGGGGGACTCCTGGGGGCCAGATAGGCCACAGGGATTGGAAGGCTATAGGGAGTTCCCACCCTATTTTACAACTTGCTTTCCGCCCTCCCTCATATTTTAAATTTCAGCTTTAATAATCAATAGGGGGAATCACTGGATTCCCTTTATTCACAACATTCCAGCTATAATCTTTGGAAACATCTTACTGGACTTAAAAAGTGAATGTGGGGGGGGGCATATCCTGGGTTCAAACACCTCCCACACGCACACCAAACTTTTTTATATTATCTTTGTCTCCACACCTGAGGGAGGGAGAGGAGGTCCAAGCAGCTCTTTCAGAGTGTGCTAGATGAAACGGAATATACTAATCATTACACCGCTCACTAAAATTAATAGGCTACATGGCTTTGACTCAGATGTGGAGGCATTTCTGATAAATAAAGTTATACTGATGCTTCTTTGGTGTTGCAGCAGTTCAAAGCGGCTAGGAAGCTTTGGTTACATTTAACCTCCTTGTAGTTCTTTGAACTTGTACCTCAATGAGGGGGAAAGATGAGAAAAGGGTTTTCCTGAAATTCTAAGCACATCAAAGGCTTAAGAAACTAAACACGTTGGACAGATGCTTTTGTCGACCTGGCGAATATCTCCTCTTCCCATCTTCCGCAGCACAATCGTTCCCGTTTCCTACCAATAAGAAGGGGGGAGTGCTAGCACAACACCAGGATAATAATACAGGGCCTCAGTCAATATCCATCGTGGCATCTGCCAGTTCAAGTGACGATGCCCCACAGAAACCTGCTGAAACAATGGTGAGAAGAGGAGGTTGTGGCTGAACTTTACCTCCGTGTGACAGTGCTGGCCCTCTGTTCCGCAGCTTCAGCATCTTGCACTCTCCTTTCCTGTCTCTGCAGCCCTAGAGCAAAACAACATGATCAGAGAGGCATATGGAATGTGTTTTAAGCTTCTGGCCAAAGCTGGAGGGTGGGCGGGCTGGGGGGGGGGAGAGAGAGAGAGAGTGGAATTTGTTATTTCTGGGAAACGGGGCTTTGGCTCACCTCATTTCAAGGAACAGGTGCATCAGTTGATCTGTGTCCGGTAGACTTTGGCCATTTCCTTAGACTACAGAAACATGGATACTTTTGCTTTTCTTTTTCATGCGGCAACTTATCCGACGAGCAATGTATAAAGTGGTCCTCAACCCACCCACCCCACCCCAACAAAACTTACTGCTTGTGATTTGGTAGTTTCTGAATGCAGGAATTGAGCCCAATACAGGATTTAACATGGGCAGAGGGAGAGCTTATATATAGCATTGCTTTGTTTGTTTCTCATGCTAAACCCTGCGTTGTCACTGCAAGGACCTTTTGACAAAACTCTGACAAAACAGGCATTCCCAAAGGATTGTGTGGGTGCATCCAATGATCTCATAGGAGAAATGAAGTTGGAACAGCACAATGACATCACATTATTGGCACTCTTCCAAGTTAAGAGGATGCATAGCTTGTATGTTTTGGTGTGCAACAGAGCACCAGCCAAAGAAGTATACCGTATTTTTTGCTCTATAAGACTCAATTTTTCCCTCCTAAAAAGTAAGGGGAAATGTGTGTGCATCTTATGAAGCGAATGCAGGCTGCGCAGCTATCCCAGAAGCCAGAACAGCAAGAGGGATTGCTGCTTTCACTGCGTAGCGATCCCTCTTGCTGTTCTGGCTTCTGAGATTCAGAATATATTTTTTCTTGTTTTCCTCCTCCAAAAACTAGATGCGTCTTGTGGTCTGGTGCGTCTTATAGAGCGAAAAATATAGTATATAGTTTCTGATGCTTGTGAGTTGTCTTGGTGAAACTATTTGGGAGTTAAACCTTTTGATATCTATGATGAAATATGTTGTGATTTTAATCGTAACATCCAAGATTAAGTTTGAGGCTTTTTCACTTAGAGAAATGGTGAGCAAATGGGGAACATGGAATGGGTGTGTAAACTTTTGCAGGGTGTGGTGAAAAGTGTGTAGAAAGAAGTTTCTCTCTTTCAGGATACTAGAATTAGCTCATCCGATGAAGCTGAGTGTTAGAAGAACAAGGGGACTTGTTTCTCCACACAGTGCCTAGTTAAACTATGCAAGATGTGGCGAATGCCATCAATTTAGATGGCTTTAAAAAAGGATCAGACAAACTCACAGAGGGTAAAGCTATCGCTGGTCATCAGCCATTATATTTATGTACATAAGTACTTAAATACTTAACTATGGAATTGTAGAGTTTTCAGGACAACCCCCCCCCCCCAAGACAGCTAACAAAAGAAAAGGGTTTTCAGATATTCATAGTAGGATAAATATGCTTCAAATTAATAGCAGAAACATTGTGTTTCCAAATGATTCCCATTACATTTCACTTGCAATGGTCCAGACCCCTCAGTTACATATCTTCCTTCCCCACATCCACTTGTGATGCATGCTTCTGTGTCCGTCCACCAAAGTTGTTCCGAACCCTTATATTATACCTTCCCCTTTTGGCTCCAGCCCCCACCTCAGATGGACCCGTGCCCCTGTCTGTGGATTTATTTTTTGTTCTAACGCTGAAAAGATTTTTGAATTTGAACATCATGGTTAGACCGTCAGGCATGGTTTAGACCATCTTGGCTTCATCTCCAAAGCCCTTCACATCCGCGTGACAGGCAGAAATTGAGCAGGTCATGGAACTGGATCCAAGCGCAGTGGAAGAAGGGCTGCTTCTTATTCTCCCTCTGGCAGCCTCAGCATTACTGAGCTGGTAGCTAGCAGGACAGGGAGCTTTCTGATGGAACTGTCTTCAGGCATGATGATAAAAGGATATCTGCTTGCTGGTGCTTCTTGCTCTGATGCTCCCCAGGAATGGCTATATGCTACATTCAGGATCAAAGGCATCGTGCCTCTGAATACCATGGGCTTCCAATGAGCACACTGGAGAGCTAGTGTGGTGTAGTGGTTAAGAGTGGTAGACTCGTAATCTGGTGAACCGGGTTCGCGTCCCCACTCCTCCACACGCAGCTGCTGGGTGACCTTGGGCTAGTCACACTTCTTTGTGTCTCTCAGCCCCACTCACCTCACAGAGTGTTTGTTGTGGGGGAGGAAGGGAAAGGAGATTGTTAGCCACTTTGAGACTCCTTCGGGTAGTGATAAAGTGGGATATCAAATCCAAACTCTTCTTCTTCTCCTATGTGAGGAGTAAGACACTGGACCAAATAGGTCTTTAGTTTCATCCAGCAGAGTTTTAATCATGTGTTTTTAAGTTTGATCCTATGGGGAAATCAGGGTTTTTTTTTCTCATTTGCTTGTGTAAATGCATTTAAACGCTTTATATGTGGTGCTGAGCATTTACCAGGAATGGAATTTTCTGAAAGCCTCATGTCAGGCTTCCTCATATATATTTTCTAATTTCTGACTACAGTCCTAAGCAAATTTACCACCCCCCAACCCCTGATTGTACTACTTTTTTGGAACAAGTCTCCCATTTTATGTTCATTATTACACATACAATATTATATGCATATATTTAACTCCGGGGCTGGATCTAGACACATCAAAGAAACGTTTCAGTTTAAAGGGTAAATGAAAACAGGGAAAACAGGCAGAGAAAAACAGGGCTCCATGTCACCATCTGGTGGCACAATGTTATATTGCATATACAATGCATATAAATCGCTTTTTCTTAACCAGTCTAGCTGAGTCCCAGGTTTCCTAAGTAACTAATACATAAGCAGAAACACAAAACAGTGTGTGTAAGTGTGTGTAACTCTGTTTTATTAGCGTGATCTGGCTTTAAAAAAGAACGAATGAACATCCTCCCGCTTTTTATTGCACTTCCAGTTGCCTCATAACATGGAATCACATTATAAATATGTGAGTTGCATTCTACAGTATGAATGGGAACCAGTTGTGGTGATTGTATTTGCAAGATATACCAGTACAGTGCTGACTTGCAGGTTGGAGAGTCGTCAGTGTGGATCTGACCTTGATTTAAAGAACAGGACTGTATGGCACATCCCTATTCAAAAGTAGAAATCCTTGCTTTTATTCACCAAGAGGCTCTACTGAAATTGACCATTTGCACTGAAAGTATCTGTCTGAGGCATGTCTGTGGGAACAATGAGGCGACTGAAAAATTACTTTCTTTTGGAATTGCTCATCTGTAGAATATAATACTGTCTTCTCCCTGTTGCCAAACTTCCACACACGGGCAGTTCATAAATAACTTTTACAAGTACCATCCAAAATACCTCTTATTTTCTGCAAGCAGGGCCTCAATTGCCCTCTTCCAGAGGAGAGAAGCCAGGAGGACCATGAGGTTCTTTTTATGTGGAAACAAATATAAAATGCATAAGTACTGGGGGATGAACACAGTGCTGTCAAATCCAGGCAGTTAAAAACTCAAGAGTCTCTCCCTTTTGAATCGTAAACTTTCCAAGACCAGGGTACGTAAGGGCATCCAGTCTCTGAAAAGAACTGCTGCTTGATGGCTACTTTAAAATGTCACCATTGTGTCAGCTGTGTGAAGAGCACTGGGTTTAGATTAAAACAAAGGGTGGTATTCAACTAGGTTTTACTCAAAGCAAACTCATGGAAATTAATGGACCTAGCTAAGGTCCCATCTGCACCGTACATTTAAAGCCGTAGGTATCAGACTGCTCTAAGCAGTTGCGATTTCCCACAAAGGATCCTATCCCCCTCACAGAGTGGCAATGCCCAGACTTCCCTGGAAAGAAGGGTTGATTATTAAACCACTCTGGGAATTGTAGCCTCTCCTTCTGGCCCTTTGGGGCTCTCGCCAGGCCACACCCCTTCAATGGTGCCTTTGTTGACTCATTCCTTGCACTCTGATCACGCTTCTTGCTTGTCTCAATGGGGAGGACAGAAAGCGGTGTGTGAGTGCATGTCAAAAGTGGCCTACTGTACAAAGCTTCATGCGCACTCTACCCCTAAGTGCACAGGGCCCTTTCATGCTGTTGCCAAATGGATGGCCAGAAGCAGCCACAGGCATCACTGGCAGGATCCATGCATCCCTCTCACACATATTTTCAACCTGTGCAAACTCCCCTCTAGGAATGTGAAAAGAAGATTTCAAAATATCCCAGTCCACACACCATGGCTTAACAGGAATGACCGAACGTGGCAGTTATGCAGAGCGAAGATCACAGGTGCCGCACTCCTCACACAGTCATGCTGCTGTCACAGTACCCCAAGCTATTCCATGGTTTTGGCTTAGCATTATGTCAGAAGAACCCAGACTCGTGGTTTTTCTCCCACAGACAAACCAGGAGTGGTAAACCAGCAACAAACCTTGGCTACAGCTTGTGGGGTTTTTCTGGAGCAAGACAAACCATGAGCCTGGGTTCAGATGTGACACAAAGCCAACTCATGACTCAGCCACAGGTGGTACAGCAGCAGGAGGAGGACCAAAGAGATATTAGCCACAATCACAATCCTATGCTCCAGAAACCTGCATGTTCCTTGTTAAGACTAAACCAAGGTTTGGCTTACCCTAATATGTGAACCAGGTCAAGTATAATTTTATCAACTTTTGTAATTCTATAAACCTAAGTCGTTTTTTCTTCCAATTCTTTTTTTCCCACCACCACAGATTGGTTACGCCACTCTACTTTCACTGATTTTTTATGACTGCAATCTTTTTTTCTTTTTTAATGCCCTTCTGTTCAAGAACTACTCATAACTGCATCCCCCCATGAGCATTTCATTCTCATGCCCCCACCCCCACACTTTTGGGATTTCCTTATCTTGCTTTAACAAAAAGAAAGAAATGAAGAATGTCAGCTTTGCTTTACTCTCCTATAATAAAAGTTCACAGCCTTTAATCATTACCAGCAATATTAGTGGCACACCAGTGTTTACATCCTAAATATGCTTCTAATTTTCCCAGTCAAAGGCAAGTTGTTGGTGATATCTTAATGTTTTGTTCGTTTTAGGCAGTTAATGCCAAACTTCAAGGTTATGATCTTGAACTGAATATTTCCCAGATGTGTGGTAAAGTGAAAGGTGGCACACCTAACAGAACCTGACTTCCTATCTATGTTAGTCTAACTTAGGTGAATTTTAAGTCAGGCTTAATTAAAGAATGAGCCCCGACAAGCTTTCACCTTTGCAATGGCTTGAGATGAAAGGTTCAAGATTGTGTGCATGGTAACATAATCCACATGTAGGAACCAGCTGTCACAGTCTGCATAGTTTATAGCGCCCCCTTAACCAGTCTCTTGTCCAAGCTAAGTTGTCTTGGGAGAGCTAAACTATGCACATATATTATTGGATTCAGGGCCTTTCCTTCCTCTTGCTAAAGTGGCTTGCAAAGACCCTATTAACTTCCGTGATCTGTGTGATTCTGGAATATGCTCAGCATCTTTCAATAAATGTCCAAATGACCCAGTCCTAATCAAGCTTACCTAGCAGTAAATCCCACTGAACTCAGAGGGCCAGCCGGAACCCAGTCAATTCTGAACAATAGCTATTGCTGGGAAAAGTAACTAAAAATTTAAGGTATATAGTAGAGGACAAACAAAAGGCTTGTTTTCAACTGCATGGCACATATTTATGAATGAGGACAATTTTGCTTGCAGTAAACAAGTTTCCTGTGCATGTAATATTTATTCAATTTATATCCTGCTCTTGCTCCTGAAGGAGCCCAGGGCAGCAAATACGTCAGTGCAACTTTTTAAAAAGCATTCTAAAAACAATTTCAAATATTTTCTCAACTGATGTTTCCAGGGTTGCCGGGAACTGTATTTTTCAGCCATCAATAGCCTGAGTAAACAAGAATGCTTTGATTTTCCTCCTGAAAGTCAGTAATGTGGGAGACAGAAACATTTCACCAAAAAGAAAGTTCCACGAATGGGGAGCCATCACTGAAAAGGACCTGTCACAGGTCAGTGCCCACCAGGCACCCACCCCCCATTAATATTTATTTAAAATCACTTTTTTACCACCTTTCACCAGAATGGCAGAAACACTATGAAACCACACATATAGAAATGTTTTTAAAGTTTGAAATTAGAAGCCTGGTTCGCTGTGTGCAGTTGGACTTTATCAGTTCTGTTCCAACAACTTCTGCAAAGCCTCCTAGCATACAGCAGGCTAAAAACCTAAATAAGTAAACAAAACTTGAGTTTGGAACTGAAAATGTCCCTGTGGCATTAGCCAGGGACTTTCAGCAGAAAACATATTGTTCACCCTAAATTTGCTGGAGAGCCAAATACGTTCTGTACAAATCATATTCTCCAAATCATAGTGTTGACATAATAGGGATCTTGAGCTGAAATGGATTTAAAGTGACTTGGGGTGAAACCACTCACTTCTGTATCCAAGAAGATAATGTTTACTCTGAAGTATTCAATGGAGATATTTTGACTCAGAGATTCCAGTATGGCAGTGTCCCATCATAGCTGATAATGAACAAAAGAAGAAATCTTCTGGATCAGGCTCAAAGCCCATCTGGTCCAGCATCCTGTTCTCTTGTTGCCGACCAGATGCCTATGGGAAACCCTCAAGGCAGGACCCAAACACAAAAGCAGTCTCTTCTCCTGCAGTTTTCAGCAACTGGTATTCAGAAGCATTACTGCTTCTGACTGCTGAAAGAAAAGCAGACTTGGGGGAGAGCTACATTTGGTAAAGAGACGCGGGTGGCGCTGTGGGTTAAACCACAGAGCCTAGGACTTGCCGATCAGAATGTCGGCGGTTCGAATCCCTGCGACAGGGTGAGCTCCCATTGCTCAGTCCCTGCTCCTGCCAACCTAGCAGTTCGAGAGCACATCAAAGTGCAAGTAGATAAATAGGTACTGCTCCGGCGGGAAGGTAAACAGCGTTTCCGTGCGCTGCTCTGGTTTCACCAGAAGCTGCTTTGTCATGCTGGCCACATGACCCGGAAGCTCCCTCGACCAATAAAGGGAGATGAGCGCCGCAACCCCAGAGTCGGTCATGACTGGACCTAATGGTCAGGGGTCCCTTTACCTTTACCTTTTACATTTGGTAAAGCACATTGGATTACACTTTTTCACTGAGGCTAAGCTAAATTAAGTTCATGCTTAAGTTCTATGATACTCAAAGTAAGCGTGGATAGAACTGGGCTTTGTTTTCCATGTAAATGCTTGAAATCTGTGTGAAAAGGTTCTGTATTAGGAAGAGGGTCTTCACCTTATTTCTGAAAGGAGGAAGTAGAATTATTGTGGCTAGCCGAGACATGGGGCAACAGGCTTGCGCAATCAGACCATGAGGTCCACTGCACAGAACGCAATGACTGCCTATCATCTGAGGCTATTGGAAAGCAAGCTGGTGAAGCGATACAGAAGTAGACTGGCGCATAATGAGATCTGGAGGGGGCACAAAACAGTTGTGCTCTTCAGACAGGCCTTCCAGATTTCCCAGCAAGACTTGAAACTTTGCCGTCCTGCTTTCGGTTCTGGTTTTTTTGTTTTGTTTTGTTTTAATGAGGTGTTGAAAGAATGTTTAGGGAAATGGTACTTATTGTTATTACATCAGAGTGAATGTTAAAGCATTTGCTCCGGGGAGACAAGCCACATGATCCAGACAAGCGGTTGGGTATAAAAGATGAAAATACTGAGAAAGACATATGTCAGGTGCATGCAGTATAGTGCGCAATTGTTTACATATGTGTCCGAGAGTCAGCGGTCTTGGGTTGTTTTTATTACAATTGCATAGGGAGCGTGGAAAGGCACCTTGTTAACCAAAGCATAGCAACGAGCAGTTTTTTTGAACCACAGCAAGTTGCCATTGGGGTGCAGAGATCTCATCAAAGGTGAAGAGGAAGTCAATAAAAACTACAGCCAAGTCCACTATGTCTCCATGACCCGTAGAAATTCATTATGCTCTTATTCTGATTGAGATAAAGGATATTTACTTTATTGGAAGGCGTGTCCTGTCCGAATAAAGTTAGCTGCCTTATACTGAGTCACAGCATTGGTGCATCTAACTCAGTGTTGTCTGCAGTGACAGGCAGAGACTTTCCAGGATTTCAGAAATGGTTCTCTTGCAGGCCTGCCTGGAGATTCTGGGACACTCGGCCAGCAAAGCAGAAGCTCTGCCACTATCATGGACCATGCTGAGGAGGGCTGCAGTGAGGAGGAATGGTGGGAGCCTCCCCCTGCTCCTGATCAGGATCCTGAATCTTCCCAGGAGCAGGAGGACAGTATAGATTTGGAACAGCGGTTTGCAGAGGGACATAGTTCAGAAGGCAGAAGCTGGGAAATACTGGATGGGGAACAGCTAGGAGAAGCACTGGGAGAGAGAGGGTTAACACTGTCTCTGGAAAGCGTTCATCCGCTCAGCCCAAGGTCAAAGAGCAGCTAAGGTGGCAGCACAGAAAGCACAGTGGTTACGAGATCAGGTTACAAGACGCGGTAGTGACGTGGGTGACTAGGGAGGAAGCGGGTGGAACCCTTAATTGGGAGCACCTTCATTCCTATGAATAGATTCTTTGTTCTCTCGCTGTGATCATTAAAGTTTCTAACTGGTAAGAAGACTCCTTTCCCTTTGTTCTGCTTATCTACCACCAAAGCGGGGAGGAAGCTGATTCCCTGAAGCCTGACAGCCATTGAGCTGCAGCCCTTCCCCCAAGACATAAGACCCTAGGAAGCTACCAGCCTTACACTGAGTCAGGCTGTTGCTCCATCTTGCTTCGTATTATCTACACTAACTGACAGTGGTTCGCCAAGGTTTCAGACAAAAAGCATTTCCAGCTCTAGCTGGAGATCCTAGGGATTGAATCTGGGGGCTTCTGTGTGTGAAGCAGGTGCTGTACCACTGAGCCACAGTCCTTCTCATACAGCCACACTTCCTAGCAGTTTCAAGAAGATATCAACAATGCAACCAGGGGATGAAAACCCATCTCAACAAAAATGGAGTGTTTCAGTTCAGTCATTTCTAAATGGTTTCATGTCTTACCACCTTTTTTTGGATGACCAGTCAGTCAAGCAGAGAGAGGCAAAAGAGAGTAGTGGGCTGAGTTCACAACCAGACACTTGGCATCATTTTGAGAAAGTGACAGCAAATTGGGCAATACTGAGTTATCCAGGCCTTGTAAATGCTAGAACACAATCTAATTTAAGTGGCAGGAGAGATTTGCGCCTTGTGTGGGTCAAGGGAAAGAAGACAGCAAAGACGGCTGTCTTGCAGCAACAGGCAAAGGATACACTAAAAGTGATTCAGAGGACTGGAATGATTTTGCATCATTAACTTTTAAGTGGGGCACAGCCGGAGGATTAATAATGCAAGTTCCAATAACCCAAAGGCCTCAGTTTTTAGCATTGCCTTGAGCTCCTGAAATATTTAACTGGTAGGTGACCATCTGGTAAGATAACATAGTTTTGACTAAGTATGTAGCGATCTAAGAGAACTGATAAGAAGCCCTCCCTGAAGTAGCTCTGCTGCAGGGAACCTGCACCCTCTCAAACCAATGCCTGTCTTTTGACTTCTTAACACAACAGCTGCTTTATCAGTGGTGCTTGTCACCCAGTTGCTCCGAAGGGAAGGGAGGGGAAGGGGGTTTCTGGTCAGACTCCTAATTGGATTACCATTAAGTTGCGCTAGCCCACCGACCAAATGGTTCATAGAAAGGGCTTCAGGAATTTTACAGCCAGTGATGCAAATAAAATATACATTGGGGTTAGGCATGTTTATGTTTGCAATCCTTAGGGGTTTTAAGTGAGCTGATAAAAAGGGAGGAGAACAATTGAAAGTTGGAACCATTTGTGAATGTTGCTCCATAAGAAAAATTCAAAAATCCGTAAGTGGATTGCGGGGGACATGTCTCTAGATGTAAATCACTTTCCATCTTGTTTAACTCTCAGACTCAGAGCTGCCGATAAGGAACAAAGCACGGATGATGCCCAACTTGTAGTATGAGTGCAACATGCGTGATACATGGCAGGAGTGTGTGTCACATCTGAGTAAGAACCACACACCTGGGAACTGGCTGTCCCATTCTGTGCTGATTCCTGGCTCAGAAGACTTGGAGCACACCTAGGCAGTTTGGGGTTGCATACATGCAGTTCATCATCATCATCATCATTTTATTTGTATTCCACCCTTCCACAGTTAAAACAATGCTCAAGGCAGCTTACAATATGAAAAGATTTACATGGTTACAAACATAGCAAAGTAGTCATAAAGATAAATAAAACACATCAAAAACTATATAACCAAACTGAACAATTTCCACATAAAAATAAAGATATGAAAAATTAATTTCAATAACAGCAAAAACTCCCGACAAAACTTCCCTCCAAATACCCCAGTCCTTGCTGGGTGGCAGCAGCAGCAGAAGCAGCAGTTCTTATTAAGCCTGTCAGGCCCCGCCCTGGGCCAGGTGGAGAGAGGCAGGAATGGGGCCCTCAATCTCCCAGCAGGTCAGACTAGATGGTACATTCTTGTGCTTTTGACTAAACTTAATGGGACACCTCCCAGCATACACCAAAAAAGGGCTGGCTACTGCTAAACCAAGGAAAGTAGTTCTGTGAAGGAGTTGGGGACCTTCAAGAGAGAATTCTCAGCATCCTCACCAGACTATAATTCCTAGGCTTATTGCACTGTGGGGAGGCTATGACAATATATACCAGTTGTAGTGCAGATGTGCCCTTGTGTTACTCATGACCCATGAATTCATGAGGTGGCAAAGCTACTGGCTGCCTAATTTAAACATGGTCTGATCTTACTTGCCCTAATGCAGTGGCAGCTCTTAGTACTTATTGCTGAAGAAAGCAAACAAGAAGTACCAAACATGGCATGGAGAATTAGTTGAAAAGTAAACCAAGGCAGATTTGTCGATTTGTTTCAGCTGGAAGCAGTGCTCATTCTTCTTCATCTGACAGTCATTCCAGCATGGAGTGACTAACGCTACTGGACCGAGTCACTTAAGAAATATTCACTTGCTTACTCAAATGAGCCCACCCATGAGAGTGACTGCGAAGAGTACGCGGCAACACTATTGAGAAAAGGGTGCATCTAATTTTGGACCCAGAATACGCTCTTGCTACTTTCCCGCTGTGAAGGCGAACAAAACAAATATATCCGACAAGTATCTTTGGTTCTGTTTCTTATTTGCTTTTGAAGCTCTCTCTTGCTTCATACCCAAAAGCTAACGATGCATTTAAAAACTACAAAGCAAGCCACTTGCAAGGGAGAGAGTAATACTTAACACATATATTGAATACTAGCTTAACCTCAGCTACCAAAAGCCAACAAACAGAAGAACACAGTGCTTTCAGAATATCCTCACATGCAAAGTCTGAAGTCTCTAGAGCAGGGCTGGGCAGCCTCTAACCTCTAGTCCTCCAGATGTTCCTAGACTGCAGCTCCCATCATCCCTGACCATTGGCTTCACTGGCTATGGCTGATGGGATTTGGAGTCTAACAACATCTGGAGGGCTACTCTCCCTGATCTAGCAGAGCATTAAGTATAGCTGTGAATAAATTTCTCCACACTCTTGCAATCCTCACTGGGCAAACTGGTGGGCGTAACTGTGACTTTTTAGAAGTCAAAAGTCACTTATTGCCATAACTACTGGGTGACCCTGGTGGAAACAAGTGTATCTTTTGCTACATGCCAGACAAACACTGTGTTTTCTTTCCAATATTAAACTAAACAGGCACTCTGATCAATCATCCTCCCTTCTGTGGGTAAGTTCTAAACTTCCTTTAATGAAGTTGTTGGCATCCATCTGTCTCAAGAGACAATGGAGTGTTCCTTCAGGGGTGAAGTCGAACTGCTGCATTAGCAGTGCCAAAGTGACCTCCCTAGGGCACAAAGGACAATTCTTGGTTCATTTTAGGACAAGTTTCCAAGCTCATTTCATAACCTGATGATATTCAATTGATTCTGCGAAGCAGAAAACCTGTTCCATAATATTTAATGCACTCCCAATTTTGCAAATATTTGAAATGGGAAGTGAACTAAAAATGAAACCAGTTATTTGCAAGTTTCACCAATATTCAAACCATGAATGCATAACCATTTTCCCGTGGGCTCTGTAACATTTTCAAATATTGATTTAAATGAGGAAGTGGGATCACCTATGAAAACGAACTGTTAATAATGTGGGTTGCATCTACTGAAAAGTTGAGAAATGGTTCATGCTTTCAGAAATATTCCAAGAGAACATTTATTCTACCCACAGTTGATAGTTGTTGGTTTTCTTTCTTTTTATCAGGGGGGGAAATGACACCACACAAAACTGGATTTATTTATGTGAACTTGGTTCCCTTTCTTGTCATGTATAAATGTAGGATCTGCTGAATAGCATCCTCCAAGCACTCATGATTTTGGAAGGGTATCCTGTCCTATTAGTAAGGAGAAAAATAGCAAATGTATTTTAATTACTTCTTCCTGTCAAACAAAATTATTAAAATGCATTGTGACACTTTGTTTTATAGAGATCAGGATTCATCAACGTGGTACTTTCCAGAAGTTGAAGCCACAGCCAGCATGGCCAATCACATAATCAGTCTTGGGTTAAGAAGCTGGATGCGAAGCAGGACTGGAGAGGTCCTGGAACTGTGGTTCTTTTTAAATGCCACTAAGAATAGGATGTACTAGGAAAAAGGACCTAGGTAGACCGGGGTTGTTTGTGTGGACCTACCAAGGACCTGTAAAGCTCTTTCTGAATCCCATACTTCCAGTTGAGGGACTCTTGCCAAAGGACTCCCAGAGTCCTGGTGCCACCCATGAACAAATTGTTCCTGGATTTGGGAACTGATCTTCCTTGAATGCTATAATTTGTAGATTTCCTGAAAATTTAGTTGATAGACCAGTAGTACTAGCCTATGTAGTAATTTGCTGTTTTAGCAAATTGCTGTTTCATCACCAACCTTTGACTCTTTCCACAGTTGCCTGTGATTTTCTCCGAATGCATTCAGTTTGCTTGTCAATATTTTTTGAAAAAATGTGAGCGCAAAGAAGTTAGGAAACAATGCTCACAACCACATAGGGCTCTTGCTAATGATTCCCCTTTGTGGGGCAAGATGACCAGCCATTCTTTCTCTCCCTTGTCATTTTGTGTAATGAGTACTTGCTTTAACTATAAAAGGGCAGTTGATTTTAAGGTAAGTATATTTGGCTCCTCTGGGGAACATGCTTCAGACTTCAGGGACCTATAAAGCGAGCACATGTAATGTCCACAGGGCATATCTCATGTTGATATTTGGAATGTTTCTAATTATAATGAGTTGGGAATGATTCGGGCACTGAGAACCATGCTTTTACAGTGGATGTGGTCAAGTGGGATTTACCATAATTGTTGCAGTTTACAGAGTTCCGACTGCAAAAGAAAACCCTCAGTGTGCTATCTGTCTTAAAACAATTATAGAGACCACAAGTGTGTGTTCCCAAAATTCCACAGGGAGCAAACATGAATTGAGCAACTACTGACGAGAATCAGTAACATTGTTTTATTGCTTTTTTGCTTGTTGTCGATGTCGCCTTCTGTTTTACACATCTAGCAGAGGTAAATGCTTTTTATCATTAAAACTGTTGTTTCCAGCTTTTATTATCTGAACCTTCCTGGGGACCTCAGAGCCTTAGAGACTGTGAGCCTTCACAATCACTAAAATCAATCAGAAACACCAGCTTAATGCAACCACACTTGCACAGGTCAAATGGCAAGAGCCTGAGTAGATGTGTCCGTCCCCCCTCCTTCTTCCTTGGTAGATGTAGAAAAACTAAGAAGGTGGAGCACCCAGTTAGCAGGGAACCAAAAGAACAGAATCAGTGATGATCGGGAGTAGAATTCCCCTCTGATGTACACAAAGCATTTTGGGATTCCCTTTTCTTTTCTTTTCTTTTCTTTTCTTTTCTTTTTTTAATAAATCCTGCTTTGTACCTATGCTAGTCTGTAAACTTTTTGGTTATAAGACTTCCTTGCATTGGAGGTTCATTGGAATCATTTACAATGGTACCTCGGGTTAAGAACTTAATTCGTTCTGGAGGTCCGTTCTTAACCTGAAACTGTTCTTAACCTGAGGTACCACTTTAGCTAATGAGCCGTGCTGCCGGAGCACGATTTCTGTTCTCATCCTGAAGCAAAGCTCTTAACCCGAGGTACTATTTCTGGGCTAGCAGAGTCTGTAACCTGAGGCATCTGTAACCTGAAGAGTCTGTAACCCGAGGTACCACTGTATTCATTTACCACAGTTGTATCTCAGCTTTCATCCAAGGAGCTTAGGACATTCAACAAGGAATAAGCCCGTTGTATGCATGCAACTACCATGAGAGCTACTGTAGAGTAGCAGGTAGAGTGTTGGCCAAGGGTATGGCAGATCAGGGTTCATATCCCTACTCAACCATGAAGTTCACTAGGTGATCTTGAGCCAGTCTGTCAGCCAAATTTACCTCACAGGGTTGCTGTGGGGACAAAATAGGGAGGAAGGGAACAATTTACAGCACCTTGAGTTCTTTGAAGGAAAGGTGGAGTATAAATAATAAATAAACCTGTGGTGACTCAACCCCCTTGAGTCCCAGACTGGGGAGGTAAATGTGGGATGTACTGTAAAAAAATTGTTGACATCCAGCTGTCTCAAGAAACAATGGAGTGTGCCTCTGTGGGTAAAGTTAGCAGCACTGAAGTGACCTCCCTGGGGTGCAGGCCTGGGCAGTGTGCATGGATGTCCTGGGCTGCCCACAAGACACCCTCCCCCCTTTCTCAGCCTCACTGATGTGGTCCAAAGGAAAACAGAGAAATAGGTTTGGTACCAGCTTGGCTGCAGGAGTGGCTGGAAGGAGGCCTACAAGCCAACATCCAACCTTCTTAAAGATTCCACTCTAGATTTGTGTATGTTTTGCTCCTTAGCCTTTTCTTCTTCTTAAGATATCCCGCAAGGCAGCAGAGCGTTAGGATCAGAGTTTTCCTTCTCCTAGATGGGCTACCTCCCCAGGCTGATGAGCCCAACTGCCTCTCACTTTCTACAGCACATGCAGAAACTGCCTTCTTGACCATTAGACCAACTATTAGCCTCATGCTCCATCCACCAGAGCCTGCAGGGGAAGTTGCTAAGTCACTTAGGATCTGAGAACAATTGACTACTATTGCCTTGTTTAGCCAGCCAGTCGAAGCCATTTCCCAGGATGTGGCCACTGTTGCATGCTGTCAGTTTCTAGGAGCCACAGGTGAGAACTGAGTGCAGGGTAGGACCAAAGGTGAGCAAACTACCTCAGAAGGAGTATGACGTATCCCCTACCAGACCTACTACTCCTTCCCTAACACCCCGTACACCCCAGTAAATAATGATAATAATGATGATGATATGTTAAGGTGAGAGTTGAAAGGTTAAATTCAGGGCAGGGGTACACATACAAGGTCCCAGTCTGGCGCTGGGTTGTTTATCAGATCTTCACGCAACTAGGGACCTTTCTGCACTTACCATATACAGTTGCTGCTGAACCCAGAGTTTTTAAGAATGAATTTGTAGCTGATGGTCTGTTCCTTTGGTCACATGTCACTGTTATTACAGAGTGAGTAAATGGCTTTCATTTCCATACTAGAAGCGAGTTGTTCCTAAACTGAGAAAAGTGAATAGGCTGTAGTCGCACCCCTTATTTACCCTCATATTCCTCCAGCCAGCAAATGTCAGAGAATGAAAACATGCAAGAGGGCATTTGTGGTGTGTGTGTGTGTGTGTGTGTGTGAATGATGCCTAGCATTCTCAAATTCTTATCTTGTAGATGAGAAGGGAAACTCTGCGTACACCTCAGCTATGGTGAACTAGCTTATTGTGATGACATTTTGTCTGCAGCTAATGACTGATGTCACGGGGAAGCACTTTGACTCAGTACCACTGTCTCTTATCTACCAAATCTCTCCTCTGAACTGAGCTCACAAAGTGACAGCTTGCACTGGTCAGAGGGAAGTGGTGTCTTCTATGATACGCCCACCAGCCCCAGCTCCTTCACTCAGAAGCTGGGGTGATGCTTGCACACATGTCACATGAATTAAAATATTAAGCAGACCTTACAGATCTTTCAGAAAAGCTGTATTTTTTTTACAGAAAAAGAAAAAGTGGAGGTGGGGGTAGTAATGTCATTCCTGAATATTAGCTGAATAATGGCGATGTCATGCGGCAGCATGCCAGAAAATCTTGAGAATCTTTTTTAAAGCCCAGCAGCTATACCACTATAAATGATAAGTGCAGAAAAGTCCTTTCACAAAGGTGTTGGTTGTTTTTTTTAAGGCAAGTCCAATGGAATGCTCTAAGAAACCTCCCTGCAAGCAAGAATTCTGGACAGAAATCTAGTGAGTAAGATTCATGCCTGAAACAGGGTTTGAACCCAAGCGCCCCTGGATTTTTACTCTGCACTGTTACTTTCGCTTGGCTTGAATATTTTCCAGAAGTGAAACTTTTCAAATATTTTGTTGCTTGGGTTAAGCAAGCACAGTGTTGTTTTCAACATCTATGCAGGGGATTCGACTCAGTTGTTGCAAGTGCAGAACGAGGTCCATTCACACAACGGCACTTCCCACCCCCTGAAAGGCAGAACAGAACAGGTTTAGGGGGTGCACAGGGTGCATGCAAGGAGGCAGTCTTGTTGCACACAGAAACCTTGTCCCCTGTGTGCATACTGCACTTTGTGCTGCATTGAATTCCAGCCAGTATTTTTAATATTTTACATTGGGTCCTATTATTCCCATTCAGAGCTAGCTTATAAATTACACAGAATGAGATGGGAGATCCTATGGTAGGAGAATGTTTGGTATACCACTACATCACACATTTTTCAATTATGTCCCTAATTCTTCTTCTTCAACAACAAAATTATCCATATGTAGCCAGCTAACAAACCAGACTGACAGGTTTAGCATAGCGCTCTGCCCAATCTGCTAGTTTATTGTGTGCAGGAAGTGTGTTTTTATGTAGGGAAACATGAAAAAATAAGACAGACAGACACACATGCAACCTGAAACGGTAGATCCCAGAATTTCATCACCTCTGGCAAGTACTTTATTCTGCATAATATGCAGAACAGCTGAGGTCTGGATCTGCCGAGAGGCAAGAAGGAGAAATGCCTTGTACATCTGATATTTTGTGCTATTTTCAGAGAGCTATTTGGGACCAAACTATATGTGACGTTAATTGCGTGGTTTTCTCTTGAGTGCAAGCTTTTTCTTTCATAAAATGGCAATCTGGATCCGGGCCATGACTTAGGAGGTAAGTTCACCCCTGCATCTGCTATTTGCATTGGCGGAGTCGGGGGGAGGCAAAGGTATTGAGGCTACAGGGGAGGCAAAGGGTTAATGCCCCCTATCACCCACATCAGGGTTCTGATCTGGATTGGGTCATCCCCACCCTGCCAATTTGTGAAAGAAAAACTGAAGGACAAATGCCATCTGTAGTTTGGACTTAGGAGCTTTTATTGTGGGTTTGGGGAAACTCTTGACCCTCCAGATGTTGCCGAACTACAACTCCCATCATCCCTACCCATTGGCTGTGATTGCTGAGGCTGATGGAGGTTGTACTTCAACATCATCTGGAAGCCCTGAAGTTCCCCACACCTGCTCTGCAGCATTATTACTAAGAGAAATAAAGTTTTAAGTGGATATCGTTACTTCAGGCATCAATATCTCCAGCCTTATTAGAGAAATAGTAAACTGACAACTTAAAAAAAATCAATAAGGAACCTTGTGGGAAATTGTGAAACTATTTAAGATCTGTCTTCCAAACCCATAGCTTATACAACATTGCTGCAGTCTAATGATGTGTTTTTATGTTCCATTTTTACAGAATAGTGTCCTCACATGCTTTCTGTTATAGTTTGTACTTTTTTAGACATGCTTCTTCAATCCCAGCCCTCCAGGCTTGGAAACTGACAAGATAAGGCCCAAATCCTGACTTTCCTTTAACATGCAGGCAAATGGCTCAAACACTCAGACATGTCAGGCATGTAGTTGCTTGCTGCTTTTCATGATTTATATCCTGTCTTTCATTCTAATGCCTTTTTACGGTGGCTTGCAACAAGCTACAATAGTACAAAGAACAACAGCCAAGATTTGCACATACATACACAGGCCAGCAGCCCTTACATCTCTGGCTGATGAATACAGCTTTCCTTTCTTTGGTTTTGCAGTCCCAGGGCAACTGTTGCTTGGAATCTTTCTTTCTTTCTTGAGTCGTATCTGCATCATGCTAGATGGACTGATGATTCCTTTGCGGATCCAACTAGTCCGGCATCCTAAGTTTTATAACCTCTTGAAAGAATACTGATGTTCTGTTTAAGGTATGGTCTGCCTTAGTGAAGAATTACAAATTCTCTGGGAAGAGTTCTTGAGTGATTCGACTAACTGCTGCAGATTCTAGAGGCTTTAGGGTTTCATGTATGTTGTGGTATTGTGAAACTGAACAGAAAATATCAACAATTGTCAGGTTGAGCCATATAGACATCACTCACGTAAGCCCAGAAATTCTCGTCAAGGTTCTAAGAACCAGTGAAGACTGTAAGAGTGCACACTCTTCAGGAGAGTAAGTTAAGAGTTTTGAGGCATGACTCCTCAGTTAGAAAGTGTTTGCCACTTTCTGTAAGCCTTTGTTATGCCTGTTGGTTAAAGGTCTGACATTACATAGGGAAAATGGAACCACACTTTTGTTCACTCTACTTTTATCTCTGCCATCTTCACAACACCCTTTTCCTGTTACTCCCAAGAATTTTGACCGAGCTAATGCAACCTATAGGGTTATAGGCAGGGATCTGAGTCCAGCTCTCCCATGCTGATACCTAACCTTTGAATTTTACCGCTCTTTGAGAGTTGACCTCAGAAGCCACAATGCTCACAATCCTGATCCATCTCACTTTTTTCCAATTAAGCTAGAAATGCAGTGTAGCCTAACAGTACGTAGTGTGCACCTTGCAGGTCTAGACCACAAACCAACACAGTTGATGCAATGAAACCCCAAGGTCAGGGCTTGTGATTGGAGTAGAACAGGGTGGAGATAACTTGGAGTGTTAAGGTAAGCAGGAGGGGAGATTTGAAGGGAGTGTGGAGGGATTTTGTCAATGGACAGTTGGAAAAGGAAGACAGTGGCAGGTACAGGGGACTAGCCAGGTGCAGATGGGTTTAGAGCAAGGATGGGATGGGAAACCTGTGGTCTTCTGGATGTTGTTAGACTTCAGCTCCCATTATCCCCAGTCAACTTGTTCAATGGTTTGGGATGATTGGGAGTTGTAGTCCAACAACACCCGCTGGCCTTCAGGTTCTCCATTCCTCATTTGGTAAATTGCTGGTCCTGATTGCATCCACCCCAGATTTCATTTTACTGTGGATTTGTTTTCATAGTTCATTAAAACTCTGCCTTTGTTTACTCTGGGGAATTGTGAACCCAGTCCATAAAGGGTTTGCAGTGTTGCTGGTGCAGCTAGACTGTGACAGCATCATATCTGGTTTGATTTAAACAAGCATAGTGGAACACATTCACATTTCATTCCTGTGGCACACAGTGTAAATGTGATAACTTCGCTTCTGATGAGTTTCTTCTAGGTTACCTAAATATGGCTATAAAGGATAAATGGGAGGATGTGACCAAGTGTTTCTAGAAAAGTGTTGCATTATGATATATTGTACTAAAATGCACTGCACAGGCCAAGCGGCTGTATCAAAGCAAAATACATGGCTGGATCATTCCAGTCCTCAACACTCGCCAGTTTCAGATTTAAACAATCTGCTTTCCTACTCTACAGCACCCAGAAGTTTCACAAACATTTGAAAAATGATACTTTATTAGTCGATCCAACTGCAGTTTGTTTTAATGTGTTGCAATCCTTACAACTATAATATGATAAAAATATATAATTCAATTTTGAAACCATTTGAGCATAAACTAATAAAATTCCTTGAAAATGCTAATGCTGTGAGGAATTAATCCAACCTGGCATTGCAACAGAAGCCACAACAAACAAACATGTCCTTATGAAATAATAGCTTGTGTTCTTCCCCATTTCTGTCTAACAAGTGAAGGACCAAAAGCATATCAATCACGACAGGGAAAAGATGCCAGCTAAAGCGACAGTGGGAAACAACTAGGCCGGCCCTACCATTTGCCAACAGTGGATTGCAGCAGAGTGCACATAATCAGCCTGACCGTTTTCTCCTTCCTATTTAACAAAACTAGATTAAAATGGACAGAATTTTTTTGCCCCTTTCTTTTTGAGACTGCCATGCCATCTGTGAGTCAGATACCAGACGGCACCACTCTGTCTGTATGGCGTTTAACATGTGATGGGCTCCACACCCCATGACCATTGAACCACATAACTGTAGCGTTTCCAACAAACAGTGGCTCTGGAGTCCATTTTTGGAGCCAGTCCTTTCTGAAGATTGAGTTCCATTTGATTCTAACTGGGGAAGTCAGCACTGGTCGTATTTATTTTCATTCTCACATTCACACTCCGCCCTTCCTCCACCCTTAACAAAAGACTTGACTATATAGGAAAGTTGGCTTTGAAATTGATGCAAGGGCACAATCTGATTTAGGAAGGGTCTCGTATATGACATGCCACTGTACTTGTCCTAATTCACACACAGTGTCTAGGACATCACAAAGGTCTCTTGAAATTTGTACCCATGCATCTCTTTTAGAAAATGTTACCAGCATTTAGAGATTTTGATTATATCAAGTAGTATAAACATTTTATAAATAAATGAATATGCAAGTTTTCAGACAGCTACTAAGACCAAAGAGGTATGTAGATTAGTGTTGATATATTTTGTGTTTGTGCATATATGGCCAATAAAGCTAATCTGCTTTTTTAAGTGTGTATTTGGAAGTGCTGGACATGTACGCACAGCCCATCCCTGTGAAACGCTGCCCATAGTTGTTTGTGGCGGGTGAGAGAAGCTAAACATATTTTATTATGAACAGACTGGAGTGGTTTTTCTGTTATCTGACTGAGCGAGACAATGTGTGGCATCAGAGTTAGCCTAACTATACTCCAGAATGTCAAACACGCTTGCCAAGAGTGGATGTATCAGCTTTATATGGCTGGGAGATTTAGTTTTATCTTAATGTCCTAAAAGGAATAAAGTGCTTACCACTGTTTCTGTGTTTTGGGATGACTCCGCCGCTCTATTGCCATATGCTATAGATTTATTTAATGCTGTGGTTCCTATGTCTCTTTTGATAAATTTCGGTGAAAATCTACGCTAAGAAGGGTAGAGCTATTTCAATATTTATGGAGTTTCAAATAGAGGAATAGGAAAGGAAACACGGTAATTGAAACAACATTTGTGTATATTCTTGCCGTGAAAGTTTCTGAAGCGGGTTTGTCAGTCGCTCTGGATATTAACAGGATTTGAATGAGGTTTGAAAAGATCCATTTTAATTCTAGCTCTTTATCATAGTTATCCAAAACATCCGCCCTTCCCCGCCGCCCCCCCACACTCTCTCCCCCTGCTTTAATGATGAGATTCCAAATCTTAGACCTGAACCATTCTCATTTTCCTTTTCCTTTTCTCCTTGGATTGTAGGCATATTGGAGATAACATCAGTGGAAATTGGAGTTGTAGCAGTTAAATCCATTAGCAGCAACTATTATCTAGCCATGAACAAGAATGGAAAAGTCTATGGTTCGGTAAGTATGTTTTTCTGCCTTTATTTATTTAATCTGTTGTATACTGTTCCTACGCTGGTCCCATTGTTCTGAGCAAGACTGTTTTTGGAATTGGGCAGAAAGAGAGTCTGCTAACTTGTTTTCAGAAGCAGTTGGTTTTTTACACACACACACACACACACACACACACACACACACACACACACCATGGAGTAATATATCATCTCTGAACAAGTTTTGGCATAGATTATGGCATTTGATTTGAGGCCATGTTTACTGAAGTTTTAGACCACTCTTCTTCAACCTTTGGTCTCCAGATATTGTTGGACTACAACTCCCATCATCCTAAGCCAATGTACCAATGGCCAGGGAAGTTGGGAGTTGTAGTCCCAAAACATCTGGGGACCCAAGGTTTGAAGAATATTGGTTTAAAAAAATATATAAATATCCAGTCTTGATCCTTTTATCATCTCACCTCAATCTTCTTCCCAAACCTTTTGCAGCCCTATTAAATTTCCCCAGTCTATTAATGCTCTGTATAGTTCAGAAAGCAACCCTTTTACTCTGTTTTCAGCCACCGTTAAAATAGTTTCAAACATAGTGGTTTGAGAGTTCCTCCCCCTTTCTAGAATCATTAGATCTATCAATTTCTGATGATCTACAACTCAGCCCAAGAAGATGTCATAAATAGATATTTGTGGCTGTCTGGCCAAGCCCCGTAACTTGTTGGAATCCCCAGCTGGTTTCTTCCACTTCTCTCATGCCCAACTGTTTTAACCATATTGCCTCTTTAATGTAACGAACATTGCTAGGTTGTACCAGATGCTAAATGATACAGGACCGTAGCTCAGTAGTAGAGCCAACTGCTTTGCATGAAGAAGATCCCAGATTCAATCTCAATGGAAGACCAGGAGATTCCCCCTGCCTGACACCCTAGAGAGCCACTGCCAGATGGACCAATGGCTTAAGGCAGCTTCTAATATTCCATATTCACTCTGCCTGATTCCTGAACTATAGGAAGCTTGCTTTATCACTTCACACCATACATTCTAAAGCTCTTTGAAACCGCTTTAAACCATCATGGCTTACCCAAAAGACTTCTGGAAGCTGTAGTTTGTTTAGGGTGCTGAGAGTTGTTAGGAGAATCTTGCTCCCCTCCCAGAGCTACAATTCTGAGAGTGGCTTAAACGTCAATCCAGGGAACTCTTGAAACTACAGAAGTCTTTGTTGATGGCAGGGATTGGAACAGGGCCCTTTGGCATCCAAAACATAGGCCCTTCCACTGAGCTATGGCTCTTTCCCTAACTATGAAGCCACCTCCTACCAGGTCAAACTATTTTCCTTCTCGGCAGTGGCGCCCTCCTTCAGTGGAATGCCCACCCCCATCAGATGTCAAGGAGATAAGTATAGCTTTTAGAAGACACCTGAAGGCAGCCCTGTATCAGGAAGTTTTATTATCTTTTTATGTATGTCGGAAGCTGCCCATGGTGGCTGGGCAACCCAGCTGTATGAGCGGGGTACAAATGATTTATTATTATTATTATTATTATTATTATTATTATTATTATTAGATCCCTTTAACTGGTGATGCTAGGGATAGAACCTGGAAACTTCTGCCTGCCAATCATTTGTTCTACTACTGAGCTATTGTCCGTCCTTTCAAGGTAAAACTACCTCTTCACTCTTGAGTGGGCAATGATCCACTCATGACTCAAGCAGGCAGCTAGAGAATTCTCTCATCAGCTCGTTTCGCCTAAGAAGCTGGGTGTTAATTATTTCAAGAAATGCTTATATTTGCTTCCTGGATTAAATAGCCCCTGAAATATCATGCTATTTAAACTTCATTGCTGCCTATGAAAATAAACACCTGCCATTCAGTAGCTACACCGTTTGAAAGCCCTGTTATGAAATCTCAAATAAAGCTGAAGCCCAGCTGCATTAATTTTTTAAAAAAAATAATCAAAAGCTTTTAAGTAATTCTCAGGTGTGTGTTCAGTTTTCTTTTCACCATTTTTGCCAAACAAACTTGCCGTGATATATCTCTCACAACTGTGTTGTAACATCACGTAATGTGAAAGCAGGACTGCAGCAGTGGGATTTGAGAAGTGGGGTTTGAAATCAGCCCACCCCGTTTGCAAAAAAAGGGACAATGCCGGCCGCTTGCAATTTCTAAAAATACTTCTATTTTAAAAATAATTTATATTGTTGCCCAACAAATCAGGCGTGCCTTTTCGGCTTCTTAAAAATGATTTAATTGATTGATTTAATCAAGCTGCAGTTCTCCAAGCTAGACGTTGATCCACAACATACTTATGCCCACCTGTTGACTTCCTATGTCACAGCGCAATCCTGACAATGTCTCCTCAGAAGTAACTCTTACTCAATTCATGGAGGCTTACTCCCAGGTAAATGTGATTAGGATTGCAGTCTGGACTCCAAACATCTAAAATTCACAAAATATTTAATGTTAATTTTTTAAAAATTAAGGTGTTAAACATTGATCTTTCCTCCTCCCATAAGTCAAAGAAGGAATGCCTGCCTGCAAAATAGGTATTTAAAAATTGCATATTTTTCCAGAGGCCGTCGTATGGTCAAAACAATGAAACCCACATGCTTATGATCCAGATTTGGCTGTCTGGAATTGAGATCAAAATACCAGAGGGTCGAGAGTGAAAGTTCCCTATTGGCTCTGATATGCAGAACGTTTTGTACCTTAACACCAAACCCATGATTAACAGGTTATTTTATAACCTTTCCAGAATGTTCTAGTTAGAACTTTTATTCCCAACAAGACCTCCTATGCCTGGATTCAGACTGGCATAGAAGTTTGGCTTTTATAAGCAGATGGATATGAAAAATAGCCTCAGTAAATTTTTCCTAAGGAAAGCTCTCAAAGATTTCCAGCCCAGTTTTTTCAATAAGGTATGAGGCATGTGCAGAACATGTGTAGAGCAAAGGCGAAATCAGTTCATAGACTTGATGCTCAACAGAACCTCCATGGAGCTATCCTCATGCAGGGAGAGAGACTATTCACTTCACACATATACAGCCATACTTTGAAATTTGCACTTCTCTGAATTTTGCAATGCAGTTCTCTTGGCAAGTAGTGTCTATGAAAATATGCACTCACTAGGGTAAAGCTTGCATAAAAGTGCACATATTGGTGCAAATAGCATGCAAAAATGCATTCTATAAGGGGGAAATAATTTTCAAAAATGTGTATTAGGCAAAAAAACGCATACAAAGTGTGCATATTAGGAGAAATTCACACTATAACACTGATAAACTGTTACAATAACTTTTTTAAAAAATAAATCACAAACTGATGTGGAAATGTGGAGAATTTAAGAGTGGGAAAATGAAAAACAAAGAGAAACCAAAATTCTCTAATTTGCCAGTCCCTATCCTCTTGTTTGAGTTACATACAGTGGTACCTCGGTTTATGAACAGTCCTGTTTACGAACTATTCGGTTTACGAACTCTGCAAAACCGGAAGTAGTGTTCCGGTTTGCGAACTTTACCTTGGTCTACGAACAGAATCCAAAAGGTGGAAGGGCACTAGCAGTGGGAGGGAAAGCACACCTCAGTTTAAGAACAGATTTGGTTTAAGAACAGACTTCAGGAACGGATTAAGTTCGTAAATCGAGGTACCACTGTATGTACTACTGTTTAGGCCCTAAAAGCCCTAAACGGCCTCAGCCCAGTATACCTGAAGAAGCGTTTCCACCCCCATCGTTCAGCCTGGACACTGAGGTCCAGCGCTGAGGGCCTTCTGGCGGTTCCCTCGCTGTGAGAAGTGAGGTTACAGGGAACCAGGCAGAGGCCTTCTTGGTAGTGGTGCCCGCCCTGTGGAACACCCTCCCATCATATGTCAAGGAAATAAACAACTACCAGACTTTTAGGAGACATCTGAAGGCAGCCCTGTTTAAGGAAGCTTTTAATATCTGAAGGACTACTGTATTTTAATATTTTGTTGGAAGCCACCCAGAGTGGCTGGGGAAACCCAGCCAGATGGGTGGGGTATATGATGATGATGATGATGATGATGATGTTAGCTTCCTTGGAAAGCAGGAGGGAGGCATTTTAAATGAATTAGATTAAATTTACTTTCCTATGCTTCTTTCTTTTTAAAAAAGAGGAAAGAAAAACCCACCACACAGGAAACACAGGGAACTACCTCATACTGACTGGTCCATATTCAGATCATTTGCTCAGTATTGTCTGGTGTGACTGACAGTGGCCTTTGAGGATTTCAGAGAGGAGCCTCCCTCAGCCCTACCTGGTAATGCTGGGGATTGGACCTGGGACCTGCAAGCTAAGCCAGTGCTACACCCCAGAGCTATAGCTCCTCTCCTTTAAGGACAGCAGTGCAGCTGAGAATGTGTGAGACAAGCTAGACACCAAGTGTGGTGTGGCTTGTGAAAATTGGCTGTACTGATCGATGCCAGAATGTGCCCAGCGCAGACGTGGCCTGAATCTTCTCTACTATCCTGAGTTTATGCTCATCACACTATCTTTGATGGGTGGATACTTCTTCAGTGTGATCAGATCCCATGCCACACTCCTCTAATATTTGACATGGGGGAGAAATCAACTGGGTAGGTGGCTGGGTGAATGGTGCAATTGCTTCCCACATGAGCCAAGCTGCACTCTGAAGTTTTTCCCTTCTAGGCATGAATGCTGCAGTGTAGGGCACAACCCTGTGAAAGAAGTCGTGCAAAAATCAGCCCCGCAAAACGTACATGCAAGTTCATATCCAAATAATAATAATAATAATAATAATAATAATAATTTTTATTTATACCCCGACCTCCCCAGGGCGGCTAACAAGCAATAATAAAAACAAGTTGAATGAATACAACTTAAAAACAAGATTAAAATACAACATTAAAATATAGAAACATTAAAATATTAAAATGCAGCCTCATCACAGGAGGAGAAAGGAAAAAGAGAAAAGAAAGAGGGGGAGGGAATCAAATTCGCTCCAAGCCAAAGGCCAGGCGGAACAACTCTGTCTTACAGGCCCTGTGGAAAGAAATCAGAACCTGCGGGGCCCTGGTCTCATGAGGCAGAGCGTTCCACCAGGCTGGAGCCAGTGTTGAAAAGGCCCTGGCTCTGGTTGAGGCTAATCTAACTTCCTTAGGGCCCGGGACCACTAGGGTGTTGCTATTTATGGACCTTGAGGCTCTCCATGGAGCATACCGGGAGAGGCGGTCCAGTAGGTACGAGGGTGCTAGGCCGTGAAGGGCTTTAAAGGTCAAAATCAGCACCTTAAATCTGACCCTGTACTCCACTGGGAGCCAGTGCAGCTGGAAATCATGCATTTAAAGCACTGACATTAACAGTTTTGGAGAATCCTGGGAATTGCAGTTTGTCAAGAGTGCTGGGAACTGCAGCTCTTTGATGTCCTTACCCTACACCAGGCTTCCTCAATCTTGGCCCTCCAGATGTTTTGAGACTACAATTCCCAACATCCCTGAACACTAGCTAGGGATCATGGGAGTTGTAGGCCAAAAACAAATGGAGGGCCGAGGTTGAGGAAGCCTGCCCTACACAATCTACAGTTTACACCTTTCTCTATGACTGTTAAAGTGGTATAATAGGGCTTTGAATGTACAGTGCAGATGTGCCCAAAATTTACCAATTATTTCTTTCTTACATCACATTGCATTCTAATCTTCTCTCTGTGCATGTGTTTCTTTTTTTCATGTGAAACAGAGGGAGTTTAACAATGACTGCAAACTAAAGGAGAGAATAGAGGAAAACGGATACAATACGTACGCGTCGCTGTTTTGGAGAAACAACGGGAGGCAAATGTTTGTGGCCTTGAATGGAAAGGGAGCCACGAGGAAAGGACAGAGAACCAGGAGGAAAAACACTACCGCTCATTTTCTCCCCATGGTCGTCGAGCAACAGATGAAGGGCCTGTTCTATTGATAGCAGTTGAACCAAAGATCATTTGTCAGGAATACTTGGTAATCCTCTTGAAGAGGAAAGGCAGAAACAGTGCAGACGTCTGCTTGATTGAAAAGAGGGGGGAAGCCTTTGAAGGTTTTGTGCTCTCTGCTGGCACGTGAAGTACTGCTAATTAGTTCTGTGTCATATCTTATAATCAAGACACAAGCTGAATCAAATGGGATGGGAGCTCTTTCCAGTGTGAACAAAATTATTATTATTATTAATATTATTTTTTATCTCCGCGATAGAACTTAAAGGACATGAGACAATGTATGGAATGATGTTGGGGGAAAGTTATTTATGGAATACTAACTCATATCAAAGACCTTCATTGCTCATTCAAGCCTAATGATCCCATGAACGGTTAGGCATGCAAGCATTTACTGGAAATTCATGGATCCTCATATGCAGCGATAAAGAAGATTCTGGAATGGTCTTGTGAAAGAAATGAATAGGATTAAGAAATATAAGCACATTAGAGTAAAACTGTTCTAACAAAATAAATAGTATGGTTCCCCCGCCTTGTATGCTTATGCCATGCTTTTGTACTTCTCCCTAAGTTATTTATTTAATAGGATGTTAAATATCTTTCTTCTCTCTTTTTTGTTTGTTCGTTTGAAGGATTTTCTCAGTTGCTTCCTGTTGCGTTGTTGTTCTTTTTCCTTCTCTGTGTTTCATACAAGATTGACCAAGTCAGATGTCAAAAAGCTCACACAAGTGTCCAAGAGTAGAGAATAGATAAGGCTAGGGCTGTGGTTTTTGTTTGATCTTGTTTGTTTGTTTGTTTTTCCTCTTGAAACTGGGTTTCTTTTTTTCTTTTTTTAATTTTGCACTTAAAATCAATAGGATCAGATATGCATGGGAACTGCAACGTGACCTGTGTGTTTGTGTGTGTGTGTGTGGTTTTTGTCAGCATCACTGATAGTCTTTCCCTGCCACAGGAACAAAAGTTCTCATCCTGCATCATCTGAAGAGTCTTGCTGCTGTTTTGAAATGGGCTGAGTTGAACTGGTACCCAGATGTACATTCCTCTCCAACTTATTTCAGTTAAATGCCTGGTCCCAAAGATGCTGAAATTTAATCAGAGCTCTTCGGCAGGTTTTGTGGAACAGACCGTAAATGCATCCAACTGCATCTTATATTGGTGGGATTATATGTTTTCAGACTAAAGCTGAATTAAGTCTATGGAGTTGCTAACATCTGACAGAACAAATTTGCCTTCTCCTTCTCCCCCTGAAAAAAAGTAAGACAGAAAAGAGCCAAATCTTTTGACTGCAGTCAAACAATTTCAGAAGAGCCGGGATGTATATGGTGTTGAAAAATTGCAGCCTCAATCTGAATAATCTTCCCTTTTTAGCATAGGGTAGCTCCAGATGTTACATAGGACCTGAGGGAGAAGATGTAGGAGTGAATGGCTCTGCTAGTGTAATGAAAACTTGCCTGTGGTCCTCTGGAGAGATGCAGGTGCTTCATATCTCTATCTGTGGGAAAGATACTAACATTCCAACAAGGAGTGGGTCCATGCTGCTCCTATGTAACATTTGGAAGCTGGCCTACAGCTATTCATCATCATACTGGCTTTGGATACAACATACATACCACTGGTGTGAAATAGCAAAAGTTAGTGGTAGCCCCTATTACAATCATTTGGAAACAACAGGGAATATGTCCTTAACTGAAGATATGGGGTTGGGTTGGATGTTCGTTTGCTATCTGATGAGAGCATTGTGCATCAACTCTTGTGTTCTCATTCCCTTGCTTTTGAAAACCTGAGGAACAATGGCTGAGTGCAAAATGGCGGAACATGTAAGTGGGGTGGTCAACTTTTTGTGCAAAACGGGCAGCAGGGAGCCCTAGAAACACCTGGGAGTGATCAGCAAGACCGAGCAGTTGTCTCGTGCCTCTCTCATGTCAACACTGTGATAGTTTGGAGATTTAGCTGTACCTCTGAGATAGGAGCGGGCGAGAGCATTCTTTCAGCTTTATGCCATTTTAATTTTATCCCTTTCTTTGTTTCACTGAAAAGAACCAATGACATATAAGGCACCCCAAGCCAGCTTTGCTTTGCTCACCATGCACATGAGCCGGTGACAGGCCCTTGTGTCTCTGTCTGACTGGGACCTAACATGGAAGAACTGCATAGTCCTTTCTCAAACCAACTCGGACAAATAGGGATATCTGGAACCCCCTCCCTGCGAAGTGCCTCTGAATCACTGATAGCTTATACAAAGAGCAGACCATGTGATAAAACTATTCCTGGACTTTGCCATTTCAGTCCGTTAGGGAGGGCATCAACATCTACTGTATATACTCAGTGTAGAGAAATGAAGGTACCAGGGAGATACCAGATTCCCTTCTAGCATTCTTCCTGGTGGTTTTTTGTTTTTTGTTTAAATGTGTAGGGACTTTTCCATGGGAGAATATTCAAAGAGTGGTCTGAGGCAGTATAGCCTGGAAACAGTTTGAGCATGTGATCTGCTGTTTGTGTAGACTAGACGTGAGACTGGAGGTCTTCAAGCTGTTGGGGATGCTTTAGCTCTGGATTGGGCAACATGGCGTACAAGGTCCCCTCCAACTCTATGATTCTAACCCTAGAGCCCAGGATTTTCTGCATTTAGCAGGAAATGGGCTGTGTGGCCTACAAGTTCCCTTCCAACTCTATGATTCTGAATAAAGCTGTTTGCCCTCTTGCGGTAGACATTTCATAACCCCTCACTGGCAAGGTGGATACTGCCATTCTTGCCCACTTTAACACTGACTAGAATAACCACACTAAAGTGAACAGATCTACTCTGAAGTAAGTGACTTGAGGATTGCAGCCACTATTATTCATATGTGTATATAACTTCTGAGAGCCAGTCTAAAAGCAACATCTTAAATGTTCTTCATTTATCGCAATATATACAATGGCTCTGAAATGCAATATTGGGCACATTTTTAAAATGAAGTGCTCCTATTTTCACAGCTTACACTGAGTAAATGCGATCTTCAGTTAAACATAATTATCAACTTCGTTCAATCTGAGAAAAAAAACACCTATATGATTTTTTTGTTTTACTTTTTTTTTTTCCTTTAACGTTAGAAAGCTGTGGATAGTTCATCAATATAACCATAAAGAGATTCATTTTGTTAGAGCAAGTTAAGTAGAATACTGTACATCAAGCCAACATGTACCACTCTCTTCACATTGTATTCCACTAAATAAATGAATAAATGCGTATGTCTTCTTTGCAGTGTCTGTAGCGGGAAACAGAAGTAGTTTTGTTAATACTTTGATTTTGTTCAAAATACTTTAAGGGACTATGTCGATGCTGTGACTTTGATATTTCTCGTCACGAAAGAAGTCAGTTTGGTTTCTCATTTTGTTTGGAAATAGAATTTTGATACAGAGATTTGTTAATTGTGTCCCTTTTTAAAAAAAACAAACTAATGTATAACCTCTACAAAGGCTGATGATTTTGCAATCTGTTATTATCTATTAGCTACTTATCCGAGTCCCTGTTAAACCAGCATGAGGGGAAAATCTATATGCACAATCCATTATAGTGTGGAAGGGATTGGTATAGGGGAAACACAGCCTGGCTTCTGTTCGCCCCATTTTTGGCAGATGTGCAATGCGTCACCTGAGCCATGTGATATGAGCCATGGAAGGAGAGCGCATCAAACTATCCTCATCCGGCTTTCCCTCGCACCTGGTTGTGAGTCATTTGGCCAAAAGGGCCAGAACATTCAATTGAGCCCAAAGCCAGTTCTTTCCTATTTGGACTGTAGATGTGTGCTAGGATGGAATGTGCCTACAGCTTTCTCCTCGAAGTATGAAATGTTCAAGCTGTATTTCCTGAAGTCTCCCTTTAAAAAAGCGCTTCCCTTATACATGGGATACACTAGGAAGTTCTTCTACACAAGACGCCCTCCCCCCTCCAGTGAAACACATGGCAATCCCAGTCTGATGTGGCCTGAGCCGACGAGGCAGCCATAGGACGTGTGGCTAACATGGTGTGCTCCATTTCTTGCTGGACCACAGCTCACATCGCCACTGGGCCTTGCTGATGGAAGCTGAGGTCCATCAACTTATCGAGGACGCCACACCACACTGACTACCCTGGGGCTAATGCATACTCTTAATTTCGTTTGTGGATGGAAAAAAAAAAATATGTAAAGCTACAGGCAGTGGGCGTCTTGAGATGCTGGAGGTAAATCTAGTAACCTCAGACTGAATAACGAAATGCTCGTTGTCATATCAGGAGAGCACTTCCCTTGCGTTACATTTGCTTTTGTTTTGTTTTCAAAGTGATAATTGCATCTGACAAGGCACCGTGGACCACCCACAACAAAAATTAAATGTTTGTTTGGCAAATAAAGGATTGAATGACCACTCTTCTGAACAGCATCTAGGATACAAACAAGGTTCTCATATCACAGAACCATTAACGTTGCTTTGGGGTCTGGGGGGGGGAGGGGTGTGTGTAAACATTCAAAATTATAGCATTTCGGAAAGTTTGTTTTTTTTTTAAAAAAAAAAAAAAGCTTCTTGCAAAAAGAAAAAAGATATACTGCTGCTTGCAGAAGCTTGGAAGCAATAGTCCCCATCCCATCATGCAGAAAGACAAGAGTATGGATATGTGTTTTCTTTGCGGTGGGAGTAGCTGAATTTTTCTTTTATAGCCTTATAGAAATTTGTTTGTTCTACCCCTCCCACCTCAAAATCCCGCTGATGTTTCACCTGAGGAGCAAACATCCATATTTGATTTTTAGTTTGCTTTCAGTGAACTCAGGAGACAATCCTGGGGTGTGCTGAAAGTAAAACTCACTCCCTGATAAATTCTGCTATTCTTATTGAAATTCCCCTGGGGTTTCCTTTGAAATCCTCCAGGTAGCATTTCACTTGAGGAAGAACCACCAAATTCACTTCGCATTTTGCTTTAAGCAAAATTTTGGGAATACCTCTTTAAGTGGAAGCTTTTAACCACTTTTCTGGTTCCTGGGGATTTTTTTTCTCCTCCCCCCGCCCCCAAAGCTGCCAAAAGCCTTTGTTCAGCTGACGTGCTTTGGTGCCCTCTGTTGCAGGACTGTGCTGCAGTTGGGTTTCCCAGAGTAATATCGTTCCACCAGAACACCGGCATGATCCGCAAGGAACTTCTTGTGCACAAATCTAATTGAAATGAATCTGAGCACTGGTAGGATTCTCATTCATTTCAAAGAGGCTTGGGCCAGAAAAGTTCCCAGGTAGACGTGCCCTAAGTATTTTTCTGTCTCCGTCATAAATATGAGACAAGATAAAAAGAAGGTTATTGTATGGTGTTTTTTTATTAAAAAAAAAAGATTGAACATGTATAGTATATTTAAATAATAAAAAATAATAAAATTCTGGGAGTAGAGAATGTTTTTGTACGTGTGTCTTTTTGTTTTACTACTTTGAAACAACATGAACTGTAACCCATAAATGCAAAGGAAGAAAAGGGCATTGTGCAATGAAAGGTGGGGTTTGAGAGCCTCCATACAAACACTGGGTAAGGGGGAAATCAAATAAAAAATATACTCATTTAATACAGGTTGGAACAGTCACCTTGACTGACTCCATCACACTCAAAAAAATAATAATAATTAGCTGAATTTCATGGAAGAAGTGCCATAGTCCATGGCCATTGATGGGTACAGAGAATTTTGATAAAAATTGAAACAGGAGTAGAAATTACCAAGGAATACAATCGGTATTTGCTGTTGCTGCTTTCAGTTCATAAATGATAGGTGGTAGCTGATTATGTTTCTTCCCCTTTTGCATTGTGTTTTCTTTCCATTGAAATTAATGGGGTGGTAATAACGTAATTATTAATGGGGTACTAATAACGTAAGGGATGCGGGTGGTGCTGTGGGTTAAACCACAGAGCCTAGGACTTGCTGATCAGAAGGTCAGCGGTTCGAATCCCCGCGATGGGGTGAGCTCCCGTTGCTCGGTCCCTGCTCCTGCCAACCTAGCAGTTCGAAAGCACGTTAAATAGGTACCGCTCCGGTGGGAAGGTAAACGGCGTTTCCGTGCGCTGCTCTGGTTCTCCAGAAGCGGCTTAGTCATGCTGGCTACATGACCCAGAAGCTGTACGCCGGCTCCCTCGGCCAATAAAGCGAGATGAGCGCCGCAACACCAGAGTCGGTCGCAACTGGACCTAATGGTCAGGTGTCCCTTTACCTTTTTATTAACATAATGATGTAATTTCACCACAGTGGATGGTGGTTGCAAAACATCACTTTTCATGGAAGATGAACTGCATCAGGGGCCCTCCAATGGTCCTTTTTATTATGTAATCAGTATGATTTTTGTTCATGGCGGTATATTGTTAGTGCCTGCAAAAGTTCCGGGGTGGACCTTTGGCATCATTCCCATCTACCACATGCCCAACAACTACCCGTTGAATTCCTGTAGCTTTTTATACCACTAATGTTCCTGGTGTGGTTGGGGTGTCCACTTTCGCTATACTATAGCACAAGAGTGCCCCTCCAGGTCAGGTAACACTAGTAATACAATCCCAAATGTGCAAGAACCATCAACTTCAAGGGTTTATTTATATACCAAAGCCCCCCCCCCCATTGGTCAACAGCATATTAATGCAAGAGAAATACAGTGGTACCTTGGGTTAAGAACTTAATTCGTTCTGGAGGTCCGTTCTTAACCTGAAACTGTTCTTAACCTGAGGTACCACTTTAGCTAATGGGGCCTCCTGCTGCCACACGATTTCTGTTCTCATCCTGAAGCAAAGTTCTTAACCCGGGGTACTATTTCTGGGTTAGCGGAGTCTGTAACCTGAAGCGTCTGTAACCTGAGGTACCACTATATGCAATAAAAGCACAACCAATCATTCAAAACAATAGCAAAGTCCCAAACTACCCATCAATTACACTGAATATATCTTAGGAATGCCACTTAACCCGCTGTTAAGAAACACAGAAACCACTCAACATGCCAGCAGGTACAAACTGCCCTCCTGTTCCACCAATGGGTTCTCTCCCTGTGGCAGATACTCCTCCTCTCTCCCACTACAACCTACCAGCCAGGAAAGAACATGCTCAATTAACCCCACATTGTAATAACCAGAGCCTGGAGGTAAAAAAGAGGGAGGAAATCCTACAAGCCAGGGGTTGGGAGGAACAATATCCAGCAGACTCTCATCCTAGAGCGTGAAACAACTTATTTCTCTCTCTGCTAAAGTGTTCCCACCAGCCCACTGGTTTGAAGCAGGATCAAAGTCAGCTCAGCTTTGGCAGGATTTGCATCAGTGCTGCACCAAAGCAAAGAAAGAACATCCTTCCATGGGTCTTTAGGATGTGGGAAAGGCAACAGATAGAACCCCATTTTGTACATTACTGGAGCGATGTGAACTGGCAGGATGACAGGGAGGAGGAAGAGGAGGAAGACGATCCTGGCGAAGGGTATAGCTGGGACTGGGACACACTGGGGCAAGCAGGGGATGGGGAAGGAAGTACTCACAGGGTGATGGAGGATGGCAAGGGGATGGGGGGGTCGGTGCACAAGAACCAGAGCAGCAGGACCCATCACCAGAGCCAGAGGGGTCACTGTTTCCATAAACACAGCAGGCTCTGAGGGAGCATTGGGAGGGGTGTTCAAAGAGGCTGAGGCAGGTAAGTACCCACAGCCCAGCTCCCTAGCTGGCCATGTGAGGCTTGCTAGCTCTGGGAGGAGGTGTGTGATTCCTCAGCTGGAGTAGGCTCACAACTGGTGAGGGACGCATGTCTCATCAAGTCCAGATGCTGCAATCAGCATGCAAAGTAGAAAAGAAAAACAGCGCTGAGATGCTGTGTCTACTCAACTGCCCACATTGATAGATCTTGGCTTGGATGCTCCTAGACCTTTATGGGAGTGTGCTTTGTGTTTGACTCTGGACCGTATCCTGACTGGTGGACTTCAGACTTGGCTCCTTGGGTTAACCCTGTACTGTGTCTCTTGACCTTTGGACTTTGCTTGTGTGGATTAACCCCTGGACTTTGAACTTTGGACTAGGCATACTGACTTGCTGCCAAGTAGACCAGGGGTTCAGGACAAGCAGAGAGGGGTGTTCTTCTAGGTGGCTTTGTCCCATACTGCTGCGGCAACTTCTTCTTTTTTACTGTTTATAGAATTTATATCTTCCTGAAGGAGCCCAGGGTGGCAAACGCACAAGCACCCTGTAGATCACCTTATGTACCCATGCATGCACGTAAAGGATGATCTTAGCCCAAAGGTGCTCTCTTTTGTGGTAAAGGATCTCCAATTATAGGGAAAGCTAGTTGGAATCCATTTTATACCATTATGAGAGAGAATCTTGTTCTAAGGATATAGATTCTGTCGGACATGCACCCCCCCTATTTAACTTTTAATGTTTTAAATTCTAGTTGATTTAGCAAAAGCAAATGCAAAATTGTATGGATTGTATACTTTGGGTGTATACTTATATATGGATATGTAAATTGTATATGTGGAGTCTATACGTATTTTATTTTTGATGTCTTTTGATATTCTACTTTGTTCTATGTACAAGTTGATGTTACTCATGAGGAAACCAGGCAGCCTTTTTCATAGGTTACTCCTTCTCCTTTGCAAACCGATTTCCAAGAGTATCTTATCTTTTAGTTCAGTCAGATGCCATTATCTAGCTCATACCTTTATTATTGCACTGGAAATGGACTCTTGTTGAATCTCTTAACTTGGAATCCCACAGGTAGTAAAGGAGCCCATTGTTACATGTGAAAATGTCATGCAATGGGGTTGGATGCTACAACATATTAATGCAACCAGATGTTAGCAGGGGGGAGAGGAACTGATGCAGTGGAAGGTAGGCTGTTAAATCATTTGCTCAGCTGTCTCCCCACTGAGAGGAGGACTTTGGCATGCCTACGGAGTATGACTCATATCTGACAGCTCCTTTTAAAGACTCAAGGCAAATACAATCGCTAACACACAAACCAATTTATTATTTCTGAACGGTGCCAATTTTCTGTGATTTTTGTCATCCATTTCTTTCAGCTCTTCTTGCTGATTTGGCTTTTTCTTCCCCTTCCTCCCAGGCTCTTAGGACTCCTTTGGCATCCTTTGCCTTGAGATCAGCATATTTGTTTGAAAATAAAAGTACAGAGTCTTTGCCATTACAATCTCTCAGTTCTCTTTGCTGGCTTCCCTGTCAGTTCCAGAATGAATCTCATCACCCTTTCTTGTTTTACTTTACCCCACTTTCCACAGCCTTCAGTCTTGCAAAAAGAAAAAGAAGGTACTTGCCATATTTTAGACAAAGCTTTTTAATCTGCAAAGTGCATTACAATCTTTATTGTAACTGGTTGCTCTTGTTGTGGGTGTGTTAAAATATTTTTATTAAACTCTTAACATAAAAATGGTTACATAACATTTGCAGTGAGCGTGTCACTTCATACAGAGTTGGCTTTGTTAAGGACGAGACCTCTCCAAAAGATTGTATGGGGTGGGACCTAAGTCCTGCTGATGGTTGATAAAATCAACAAATGGCTGCCTTATAGCCAGAGCTGTAGCTAGGTGATCTTGCACCCCTGGCAGAACCATCCAGATTGCGCCCCCCCAGCCACAGACAAATTAGCTCTTCTTTCTGCCTCTCCTCAAATCCTGCCCCCTACCCTTCCACCCATTCAATCCACCCTCTATTTAAAACCATTTCTTATGATGCAATAATCAATATTTATATTTATGGATATATTTTTAGCCAATTTTGCTCCCCTCCATCGCCTGCACCCCTGGTGGGGGCCTACCTCACCACCCCCTAGCTACGGCCCTGCATATAGCATGGGGCCAGTCCTTTTTTTGGTGGTGCCCCTTCCAAGCCAGGCATAGTGAGTTAGTTTTTCTATCAGGGCTGCCTGCCAGACTCTATTTAGCTACTTGCCATATGGGAGGCCTGCTGCATCCTTTCAATGTGATGCTCATTCCGATCTGGCTGCCACCAATAGCACAGAAAGGAGCGTTTTAATATGGGTGGGTATATTGTCTATTTCAGTGATTGACAGGAGGGCTGTGACTGGGCTGAGCAGTGTATTGTGTCCAGAGATGGAGAACTGGGTGGCAAATATATCCCTCCAGAGGTTGGTCATCTTTGTACAGGTCCACCACATATGAATGGTAGTGCCAATTTCAGGCACATTTCCAGTAGAGGGTTGATAAGTGATGTGTTAATTCTATGGAGGCAAAGGGCTGTCCAGTGTCATTGGAGTGGTTTTCTTTCTTTTCCTTTCCTTTCTTTTCTTTCCTTTTTCCTTTTTTGTGTTTTGTTTTTCTTTCTTGTTTGTATAGCTTTATTTTGGATTCAATGTTTGTAATTTTTGTTGTAACTTTGCATTGAAAATTAAAAAAAGAAAGAAAGAAACTGACAGGATGATTTGCACCCATTTTCAGGAGTATTGCACATACCAGTGAACAAAACAGTATGTCCTTTATACATTAGATCAACAACTTCATTCCATCCCTATACCATGGGGGGGGAAATCTGCGGACTTTCGAAATACTTAATGAGGTGCTCCAAGGGCTTCCCTGAATGCAGGAAAAAATGGGTTTCCATATTTACCTATGGGGATAGCAATATATTTTCCATCTTCTTCTCTGGCGATTACTGTTAGCCAAGTAAGATTATCTTTCATAAACACGGTTTTGAGTCCGTAGGTGGCTGTGGAGGCCAATTTTGGATCCCCACATCCTTCCACAGTGGGGACATTGGTTTCTGGGTGGGAGTTGATCATGGTGTGGATTTGCCAAGCATGCCTTCCTCTTAACATGTTTCTTTGCGTCCTGAGTTCAAGTGTCTTCAAAGCCCATGACACCTTTGGTATAGGCTGTTCTCCAATTGGAGCACCCACAGGCAGGTGTTTCCCAATTGTTGGTGTTTATACTACTTTTTTCCCCATACAGTGTACATATTTTCCATAAAGTGTACTTGGCAGTCCTCTGTACGTTTATCCTGGCAGCCCTCTGGACAGCTGTAATCTAATTACCATTACATTACATTGTGACTCTGTTGTGATACACCACTGCTTCCAGGAGCTTATTATACATGCAAACGGAGGGCAAACCAGTATTCCAGAGGTATTTGTGGCATTATCACAGAGGTACCATTTGTGAAGTTATCTGCATTTCTGTTTTGCTTCTTGATCTATACAAGTATTGGGGACATAGCTCGCCATCAGATGGATAGATGAGCAGGTGTTTCAAATTCTCATTTAGCCTTCAGTGCCTGTTAAAACTGCTAGTTATTTTCAGTGGTTGTGGCTGTTATGTGATGTAATGTGCATTTACCTGTCCACAGGGAACAAGACTGAGACCACCAGGCATGTGCTCCTATGTAAAAACACTACACAGCCATTACTGGTAATAGTTTTCCATCATTAACAACCTGAGGTCAAATGCAAGGCAACAACTTAGAAAGGAAGTGCACCATATCCTATTACAAATCCCCTGAGCCATCCAGTCTCCCAGAATTAAGTGTACAAGTGTGCTTAGAGTGTTGAACAGACTGGGGAACGTAAGCAGCTAAAGCCTTAGCAACTTAAAAGATATGGAAGCCAACCCAACTCTGTTTGGGGGCAGTTTTGTGTTTGTTTCTTTATTTTGCTGACTAAGCGGTGAGATGTATGTCTGGTGCAATTTGAGAGCAACAAGACCAACCACGTTATGGTAGGTAAAGTATGCAAGGTAGCTATATCTGGCCCACCAGTGCTTTTTGTTCAGATCTCTCTTGATTATTGCTGACAATCATGAGATGACTTATCCATGAGATGGTTGATCAAGGAACAGGAAGCCTAGAAGTGAGAGGGGTCACAGAGAGAACTCCATAGTTCCTGAATTGGGGTGGTCCATGTAGTGCCACCCAGATGTTATTGGACATGTAACATGCACATTGGAAGTGTGTCCAAGAAACAGAACCTAAGACAGGGCTATGCATATGAAAGGGTGGGACAATTCAAGGAAGAATGGGAGTGCTTTGCAGTGTTAGGGACCTGCCTCCATAGAATCATGGAGTTGGAAGGTCCCTCAAAGATTATCATGTCCAACCCTCTGTCCATGCAGCCTGCCTTCCTGAAAGGTGACTATCCAGCCTCTGCTTTAAAGATAAATAAGTAAATAAACCTCCAATGAAGGAGAGTTTATCACCTTACAAGGCAGTCTGTTCCACTGTCATACAATGTTTAGGTTCTTTCTAATGTTTCTTCAAAATCCACTTTCCTGTCATTTGAACCTGGTGTTATGGCTTCTGAGAAGAGAATAAGAGTTTGGATTTGATATCCCACTTTATCACTACCCGAAGGAGTCTCAAAATTCTCCTTTCCCTTCCTCCCCCACAACAAACACTCTGTGAGGTGAGTGAGGCTGAGAGCCTTCAAAGAAGTGTGACTAGCCCAAGGTCACCCAGCAGCTGCATGTGGAGGAGCGGAGACGGGAACCCGGTTCCCCAGATTACGAGACTACCGCTCTGAACCACTACACCACACTGGCTCTGCCCTCTGGAGCTGCCTTCCCCAACCTGGTGCCTTCCAGATATTTTGAAACACTGCTGACCATTGGCCACGCTAAGCTGATGGGTGTTATAGTCTGAAAACATCTTGATGGCACTAGGTTGAGAGAGCCTGTTCTGGAGCAACAGAAGATCCATTTGCTTCTAAGTCCATATGGCAGCATTAACTGGAGTCCTTTTTGAAATCGGCTATCGTATCACCTCTTCTCCATCCTGATGGGCTATCAAGATGAACCCTTATATACTGTGTTTGGGGAGGATTCCATTTGCCCCAAAGGTGGGGGAGAGCATGCTGTTTACACAGGAGACAAGATCACTCCTTATTCTGAGATTTTATTCTAGAGACTCTTTGAAGGAAACCAAAGTCTGACCAAGTTACAACTCGCAACTAATAAAACTTTAACAAGGCATTCTCAAAAGGCAAAAGTGGGGACAAATTAGGGACTAGTAAATAGTAAATAGCTAGGGACGCGGGTGGTGCTGTGGGTTAAACCACAGAGCCTAGGACTTGTCGATCAGAAGGTCAGTGGTTCGAATCCCTGCGACGGGGTGAGCCCCCGTTGCTCGGTCCCTGCTCCTGCCAACCTAGCTGTTTGAAAGCACTTCAAAGTGCAAATAGATAAATAGGTACCACTCCGGTGGGAAGGTAAACAGCGTTTCCATGCGCTGCTCTGGTTCGCCAGAAGCGGCTTAGTCATGCTGGCCACATGACTCGGAAGCTGTACGCTGGCTCCCTCGGCCAATAAAGCGAGATGAGCGCTGCAACCCCAGAGTTGTCCGCGACTGGACCTAATGGTCAGGGGTCCCTTTACCTTTAAATAGTGATAATTGGAGCTTACAGACCATTACAAGTAGTAGGTTGTTTCCTTCCTCCCCCTCGCCAAACTCTTGGCTGAGACTCAGTACTGGGTGGTGGGGGGAGGCGTTTAAGAGTTAACTTTCTCGTTGCTTAAATATCCCATGCCATACCTTTTTAAGGTTCAGCAAAGTTTCAGAATAGACACAAACTGCATTTTATCCCAACGGCTTCTCCTGTCTGCAACACGCAGCCACTTTTTGGTTTTAATTATTGATGTTGTCTTTGTTTGTTTGAGGCCTTCCCAGTTTCTCTGTGTTGTTAACATTTCTCCAGTAACATTGCTGTGCCTCATGTAAATACAAAGAATTTTCTTAAGTCGAGCCAGATCGCCTTTAATACTTCACCGTATAACTAGTGCAGCCCTAATTAAATAGAGGACAGATGGCGGTCCTCATATAATACACAGAAATCTTGTGAGGTTTGCTCTTTTTTTATTGAGCATGAAATACATAACAGATTTCTTGCCACCTAGGTAGAATTGAACGAGATACAACTTCCCTCTTCCCTTTCACGTTTGTAAAGTCTTTTGGAAACACGCTGAGCAAAAATAAATTTCAAAAATTGTACTTTCAAGGCTTTTGGAGCAAACACTTGAAAAGTCCAAGTTCTTTGAGAGCAGTGACCAAAGAAATAGAAAAATCAAGGTATTAGGTGGGGCAAAGGTTGTAATACAGAGCATCTCCTCCACTCTTTGGAGACAAGGCCCATTGGGGCCCATTCACATGGAATCCATGCATGCAGTACAACAGAATTGTCCTCTCCCCCACCCCTTCTCTTCCTAGATCTAGCTGTTTGAACATGCTCAGTAGGTAGCATTTGGAGAAGCGACTGACTACATTGAGAAGATTCCAAAAATCCAGGCTGGCCCCAAAAGAGAGAAGCAGCTGTTCGGGTGTTGGGAATTTTGCTAATTTATATGCCCGCTGTTGGAGGTATTTGCAGATACAGTGGTACCTCGGGTTACACACGCTTCAGGTTACAGACTCCGCTAACCCAGAAATAGTGCTTCAGGTTAATAACTTTGCTTCAGGATGAGAACAGAAATCGTGCTCCAGCGGTGCAGCAGCAGTGGGAGGCCCCATTAGCCAAAGTGGTGCTTCAGGTTAAGAACAGTTTCAGGTTAAGAACAGAGCTCCGGAATGAATTAAGTACTTAACCCGAGGCACCACTGTATGCCCTGAGATCAAAGCATCAACTAGAGGTCCTTTTTAAGACAACAAAAGGAAGTTAATTATTTTAGGAGTGGTTAAGGGTATTTTCTGATGGAATTAATATGGGGCCTTAATAGTGAAGCCAATATGGTGGTGAAATGTTTATTTTTTGCTAGTAAGTGTTTTCAGATTCCTCAACGAATCAGTATTTTATTAACATTGCAGCAATCTAGGCTGGCACGGGAAGAGAGAAACTGCTCTAGAGTGGTTGGGGAGGCCTGCTTTTAAGTAGAGGGCCACATTCACACCATACATTTAAAGTGCTATGGTCACCATTTTAAACAGCCATGGCTTTGCCCAAAGAATTATGGGAACTGCAGTATGTTAAAGGTGCTCAGAGATATTAGGAGGCCTCTATTACCCTCACAGAGCTACAGTTCTCAGAGTTCCCTGTGAAGAGCAACTGATGACTAAACTACTGAGACTGAATCACTGGCATCTCCAGGTAGGGATAGGAGAGATTACCTGTCTGAAGCCTAGGCAGTGTAGACAAAGCTGAACCAGAAGGACCAATGGTCTGTCAGTATAAGGCAGCTTCTTATGCTGCTTTCCATGGCTGTGACATCATGGATCTTTTGCTGAACAGCTCATTCATGGTGCAGCAACAGTGATGGATTAAGCAAGGGAATACTGTCAATCATATGCTATGTCTCAAAAGTTTTAAGATGTGTAACATAGGTGTCCCTCCAGGGTGAGCTTTCAATATTTATTTCACTCTTCTTCTTCTTCTTCTTCTTCTTCTTCTTCTTCTTCTTCTTCTTCTTCTTCCGCTTTGCTGGATCAACAAGGGCACCAGATTTTGATACACTCATGGTTGCAAACTCCACAAATGATGTAAATTCTGACTAAACAATTGGTGTCTTTTGTCCCAGGATGATAGGTCAGTCTGACATGTTTCTCAGAAGCTTCCCCATGAAACTAACTGCAGAGACATGTTCAGCATGGGATTTTTGGAATTACAGTAGCTTTCCCTGATGTCATCTCTTTCCCTGATGACACATCTCAGAGGCAAGACGTAATCTGCTTTTCTTTTCTTTTCTTTTCTTTTCTTTTTTCATTTGCAAACTACAATGCGTTTAAGACTATGAAGAAGAGCCATACTGGATCGGGGGGGGGGGTGTGTCCATCTAATCCAGCATTCTGTTTTCTACAGAGGCCAGGAGATGCTTCTAGAAGGTCCATCAATATTCCTCCTTTCTCATTTGCCCCCAGTGTTTGGTATTCAAGGATATATATAGCCTCTTGAGATGCGAGCTCCTTGGCTCAAATCCATTCATGGCTCTGTCCTCCATGAATTTGCATAATCCCTCTTCAAAGGCTTCTAAGAGGCAAATGACAAGATGGTACCTCCATCCAGAAGCCAACCAGGTTGGCAGTTGAGTCTTATTTCAACACTGGCAATGGGACAGCATCCTGCACCAAAGGGTGGCAGGACAGCTTGGGGGGGAAGCACAGGGGAAGCCAAATGACACACACAGCTCTGGAAACAGACTTGACGCCAGTATTGGAGGTGGTATAAAGCCATTGTGGCTAGTGGCTATTGATGGCCATTGATGTGTCTAATGCTCTTTTAAAGACATCCAGCGAAGTCCTGGCATAATATGGTCTACTCCAATCTAACAGTTCTGCACTTAAGTCTATTCAGGACCAACCAAAGATCCCAGGCCATTTTCTAAGTCAATCTCACACACAAAGCATTGCAACAATCCAAACAAGCAGCTCCCTATTGCTCTAGCAATTAAGTATGATCCCATGAACCAAAATTTATATTGTTAGGGGCTGGAAATAACTGCCTTAGATGTCTTCAGTAATGACCTTTTTCTGATAATTACCCACAAATATTACATGAGCTGAAGTAGGGGGAGGCTGTAACGTCCGTAAAAGTTATGAGCAGCTGGTTAACACAATTCAGAACCAGGAGAGCTTGTAAATTATTGTTCTTCCCCCCCCCCCCCCAGTGCCTTAGGAAAAGGATAACTTAAATGCAGCTGTTCTCACATTTTAGACAAAAGTGTTGCTTGATATGCAGGAGCTCCCAGGAAATCACTTTCATCTAATAAAGATGGCGGGTGATAAATTCAGATCAAGGGGCGCAAATAATTCCATCCTGCTGGAATTTCCATGTATCAAACACTATTGTCACTTGTGCTTTTGTGTAGCAAAATGTAAATGCCCAGCTCTACTAACCAACCTCTGCAGGATGTCACAAAACAGCAGAGTCATCAGAGGTGCAGGGAGGACTTAATGGTCATAAATGGGGAGGGGCTATTTAAATGGTTCGTGTGCATTACCACACTTACTTTAAAATATGGGGAGCCAACCCTGATGTATTTTTTTGGGGGGGGTGTCCTCTTGTTCATTCTACTAGGTGAGGCCCTGGACTTCTGCACACACACACCCAAGTCCTGCCCTGGTGGCACCACTAACGATCATTAGCATATTTTTGACCCCACTATGTGGAATCCAAACTGGATGTGATGTGCAGGACACATAAAGTGTCTTTCAAAATTATTTTGAAATTCAATTCAGCTATGGTCGGCAGAGAGGAGGTGAGCAATCCCACATGTGTCATTCATATCACACCTGAGACCCTTTAACTGGAGATAAAGAGGTCTGAGCTGGAGACCTCATCAGTTCAAAGTATGGGCTCTACCATTGATCAACAGTACCTCCCCTATGTTCTAGCACTCTGCCTTCTTCTCATATCAGAGGCAAGAATAATAATAATAATTTATTATTTATACCCTGCCCATCTGGCTGGGTTTCCCCAGCCACTCTGGGCAGCTTCCAATAAAACAGCAAAATACAACAACCTATTAAACATTAAAAGCTTACCTAAACAGGGCTGTCTTCAGATGTCTTCTAAAAGTTTGGTAGTTATTTTTCTCTTTGACATCTGGTGGGAGGGCCTTCCACAGGGCGGGTGCCACTACCGAGAAGGCCCTCTGCTTGGTTCCCTGTAACTTGGCTTCTCACAGCGAGGGAACCGCCAGAAGGCCCTCGGCGCTGGACCTCAGTGTCCGGGTAGAATGATGGAGGTGGAGACACTCCTTCAGGTATACTGGACTGAGGCCGTTTAGGGCTTTAAAGGTCAGCACCAACACTTTGAATTGTGCTCGGAAACGTACTGGGAGCCAGTGTAGTTCTTTCAAGACCGGTGTTATATGGTCTCGGTGGCTGCTCCCAGTCACCAGTCTAGCTGCCGCATTCTGGATTAATTGTAGTTTCCGGGTCACCTTCAAAGGTAGCCCCACGTAGAGCACATTGCAGTAGTCCAAGCGAGAGATAACTAGAGCCTGCACCACTCTGGCGAGACAGTCTGCAGGCAGGTAGGGTCTCAGCCTGCGTACCAGATGGAGCTGATAAACAGCTGCCCTGTACGCAGAATTTACCTGTGCCTCCATGGACAGCTGTGAGTCCAGAATGACTCCCAGGCAATAATCCAATCCACCATTTTCCAATGTTTTACATGTGAACAAAGTGACAGTATGGTGTATTTGTAATACCTCAAGCTTCACACCAAGAATCACAGCCTAATCTCTCTCCCATCCACAATGCTAAATGCTCCCCTCTACCGCCTGCATTCATTTACCCTGCAATAACCTGTCCTGTGTTGGCTTTTGAAGCAGGTGTGGTAGTAAAGAAACTACAACACTCTCCATTTCTTTAATGTTTAATACAATGTTTAATCTTACAGTGGCTGTGATAATACTTCCAGAAGAGTGGTAGTCCAAATGCCTGTTTTATTTATTTCTTCTCACACTATCTGGATAAGTAGCTATGATGGAGTTTGGAGAGACATAGCCCATGAACATAATATAATCAGCCAACGAAGAAAAAAATGGTGCGGCCACAGCCTAGATACAAATTGTCTCATAATTTGTTGGTTGAACCGTTTCAAGCAGGCCTCATTAGCTGCTGTATGAGTGCGAAATTGCACTTAGACATCACCGAAAAGTGATGATTTGACTTAAAGATGTGCTGCCCATTACTTGGCTGGATAAATGCACTGAAAAATTCAGAAAAGTACAAATTTTGAAGGATAGTTGTGTTTGGTATAGCATATTGTTTAAAAAAAAAAGTGTGAATTAAGTAGGTTCATCTTTAGATCTGAACTGAATCAAATTTCTCCCCCACCCCTAATTGTTGGGCTGTAGAGTGTATCAGTTTTTAGATTATGCAGGGTGATCTTCATATCTAGATTTTGATTTGCATGGGTCCTGGGGAGGGGCAAAATGGCTTGGTATGCTCCCAAACCCAGAAGAAACTGAAACCCCCTCTGTGTAGACACTAACACTGGCAGCTCGGCCATCAATTTCTGAACAGCCACAGATGAGACTTCCCCACTACAAATCCTTTGTTCTGCCTTTGTCTGAGTAATTATGAGAAAGTCAGTGGCTGAACAGCAGTTTGTTGTTGGGTCGTCTCATTCCCCTCCCCAGCCTCCTCCATGAGTGGAGGATCAAGTTCTCTGTTTTGCTTCCCAGTAGTTCCCTGCACCTGTGCTGTGCCGGATGGATCACATCTGTACTTTGAGCAAAACCCTTTGTAGTTACACGTATTGGTACATGTTTTATGGGAACCGAACAGGGCAGGGGCAGCCCCAAGAAGTTATAATATATTAGCAACGGTTGCTTCTTCCTCTTTTTTAACTCGGTGAAGTCATTGCATTTCCACTGCTCCGTGATGCCTTAGTTGTTTTCTTAATTAAACAAAAGATTTCAAAAGGAGGCCTTGTTTTACTTGTAGGAATTGAAGCTGCATGGGAAACTCTAGAACGGCTGTGTATTTAATTTAGAGAATGGTCCAAAGTGTGTTTACTCAGATGTAAGCCCCACATAGCTCAGTGGGACTTTCTCTCTTGTAACTGTGCTTGGGATTTCAGGCTTAATTCCAATTAGGAAAACAATAATAGGAGGGGGCCCTCCTCTCTCTCTCTCACTCACTCTCTGTATACTGGTGCATATGGCATGTATCAACACTTATGAAATGCCTTGTGTCTGTTGAAAGGTCACCATCAATGACATCATTTCTTGGATGCTTCTGTATCTCATTGTTCCCATAGACTCAGAACCAGCGCACACACGTTGCATAATGTTAGAGGTTCTTGGGACATGGCTTGCTAGCACTTTGTAAGCCATACTTACCTCTATTTTCCAGGAGCAGTTGCCTCTCTACATGGCACCATCAGGCCTAGCCCTCAATGAGGTGCTAAACATATGTCTTGTCTGTACCATTTTAGACTTTGGGTGGGGATTCACAGGACTGAATTGTCTTCCTTGCAAAACTATAGCATGTAGAAAGCTTGGACTACTGCAATGTGCTCTACATGGGGCTACCTTTGAAGGTGACTCAGAAACTACAACTAATCCAGAATGCAGCAGCTACACTGGTGACTGGGAACAGCGGCCGGGACCATATAATACCGGTCCTGAAAGACTTAAATGGGCTCCCAGTATGTTTCTGAGCACAAGTCAGATTTTGGTCTGACCTTTAAAGCCCTAAATGGCCTTGGCCCTGTATACCTGAAGGAGCATCTCCACCCCCATTGTTCAGCCCAGACACTGAGGTCCAGCTCCGAGGGCCTTCTGGCGATTCCCTCACTGCGAGAAGCCAAGTTACAGGGAACCAAGCAGAGGGCCTTCTCAGCAGTGGCACCCTCCTTGTGGAATGCCCTTCCATTAGATGTCAAGGAGATAAGTAACTATACAACATTTAGAAGACATCTGAAGGCAGCCCTATACAGGGAAGTTTTAAATGTTTGATGTGTTGTTTTGTTTTTATATTTGTTGGAAGCCATCCAGAGTGGCTAGGGCAACCCAGTCAGATGGGCAGGATACAAATAATAAAACTCTTATCATTGTTATTATTTTCTTATCATTATTATTATTACAGAAATATTTGGTTTGGCCCTGTCCACCACATGGCATAACAGCCCCCAGACATTTGCCCACAGGGTGTTATGGGGTTCATACAGAAAAAGGCTTCCCCCCCCCCAGTGGTATGAGAAAACCTACGAATGTTCAAATCAGGCCTTAGTAAGATCCCTGTAGGGGGAAGTCAGCTTTATTAAGCCCATACACGGGTGGCAAGGAAAATGGTGTCTTAGTCAGGTGAGATTAATAATAATAATAATAATAATAATAATAATAATAATAATTTATTATTTATACCCCACCCATCTGGCTGAGTTTCCCCAGCCACTCTGGGCAGCTTCCAATCAAGTGTTAAAAACAATACAGCATTAAATATTAAAAACTTCCCTAAACAGGGCTGCCTTCAGATGTCTTTTAAAGAGAAGATAGCTGCTTATTTCCTTCACATCTGAAGGGAGGGTGTTCCACAGGGTGGGCGCCACTACCGAGAAGGCCCTCTCTCTGGTTCACTGTAACCTCACTTCTTGCAATGAGGGAACCGCCAGAAGGCCCTTGGCACTGGATCTCAGTGTCCAGGCTGAACGATGGGGGTGGAGACGCTCCTTCAGGTATACAGGACCGAGGCCGTTTAGGGCTTTAAAGGTCAGCACTAACACTTTGAATTGTGCTTGGAAATGTACTGGGAGCCAATGCAGATCTCTCAGGACCAGAGTTATGTGGTCATGGTGGCCACTCCCAGTCACCAGTCTTGTTGTTGTTTAGTCGTTTAGTCGTGTCCGACTCTTCGTGACCCCATGGACCAGAGCACGCCAGGCACTCCTGTCTTCCATGGCCTCCCGCAGTTTGGTCAGACTCATGTTTGTAGCTTCAAGAACACTGTCCAACCATCTCGTCCTCTGTCGTCCCCTTCTCCTTGTGCCCTCAATCTTTCCCAACATCAGGGTCTTTTCCAGGGAGTCTTCTCTTCTCATGAGGTGGCCAAAGTATTGGAGCCTCAGCTTCACGATCTGTCCTTCCAGTGAGCACTCAGGGCTGATTTCCTTAAGAATTAATAGGTTTGATCTTCTTGCAGTCCATGGGACTCTCAAGAGTCTCCTCCAGCACCATAATTCAAAAGCATCAATTCTTCGGCAATCAGCCTTCTTTATGGTCCAGCTCTCACTTCCATACATCACTACTGGGAAAACCATGGCTTTAACTATACAGACCTTTGTTGGCAAGGTGATGTCTCTGCTTTTTAAGATGCTGTCTAGGTTTGTCATCGCCTTTCTCCCAAGGAGCAGGCGTCTTTTAATTTCATGACTGCTGTCACCATCTGCAGTGATCATGGAGCCCAAGAAAGTAAAATCTCTCACTGCCTCCATTTCTTCCCCTTCTATTTGCCAGGAGGTGATGGGACCAGTGGCCATGATCTTCGTTTTTTTGATGTTGAGCTTCAGACCATATTTTGCGCTCTCCTCTTTCACCCTCATTAAAAGGTTCTTTAATTCCTCTTCACTTTCTGCCATCAAGGTTGTGTCATCTGCATATCGGAGGTTGTTGATATTTCTTCCGGCGATCTTAATTCCGGCTTGGGATTCATCCAGCCCAGCCTTTCGCATGATGAATTCTGCATATAAGTTAAATAAGCAGGGAGACAATATACAGCCTTGCCGTACTCCTTTCCCAATTTTGAACCAATCAGTTGTTCCATATCCAGTTCTAACTGTAGCTTCTTGTCCCACATAGAGATTTCTCAGGAGACAGATGAGGTGATCAGGCACTCCCATTTCTTTAAGAACTTGCCATAGTTTGCTGTGGTCGACACAGTCAAAGGCTTTTGCATAGTCAATGAAGCAGAAGTAGATGTCTTTCTGGAACTCTCTAGCTTTCTCCATAATCCAGCGCATGTTTGCAATTTGGTCTCTGGCTCCTCTGCCTCTTCGAAATCCAGCTTGCACTTCTGGGAGTTCTCGGTCCACATACCGCTTAAGCCTGCCTTGTAGAATTTTAAGCATAACCTTGCTAGCGTGTGAAATGACTGCAATTGTGCAGTAGTTGGAGCATTCTTTGGCACTGCCCTTCTTTGGGATTGGGATGTAGACTGATCTTCTCCAATCCTCTGGCCACTGCTGAGTTTTAGTCACCAGTCTAGCTGCCACATTCTGGATTAATTGCAGTTTCCAGGTCACCTTCAAAGGTAGCCCCAGATTTGAACCAGATACTGCAAGGCTCCTAGTTTTCAGCCCTAGGCAGCTCTTACACCTCACCATGTTACTATCATGAACATTCAAGCACGGGGAGTATTTTAGCATCCATTGGATCTAGCTCAGTCATAGAAACCTCTTCTAACTGGAAAGGACAACCTCAGAGTATTCGGTTTGCTCCACTCCCAAGCCGGGATTATTATCATTAAGTCAATTATTTTTCCAATAATTGACATATTTTGCATAAGCTGTCATAATGTTTGTACTGCTAAGCCTCTGCTGCTTTGAACTCAGCTATGTTTGTTGAGGGGGAAATGGCTCCCAAGAGTTTTCCATCCTTAAGTGAACCCTAACCTGGTCTGCGAAAACAAACTCAGTGTGGCCAGAAGGGGTGGGAAATGTAACACAGGACTAAGGAAGCTGGTTTATACGCAGTCAGGTCATTGGTCCATCTAGTACAGTGCTGTCCACACTGACTGGCAGCAGTTCTCCAGAACAAGTTCTCTTTCAGCCCTACCTTGAGATACCGGGTGTTGGACCTGGGACCTTCTGTATGCAAAGCAGATGTGATATGGCCCTTGCCCAACTTAAGGAGTGACAGATAGGTGTGTACTGTATTGCACTAAATCAAAATAAATGAGCTAACAGGTGCCATAATAGGAGTTCGTAAATCTCAATACTGAATGTAGAAAACCTTGACCAGTTTACCCAAGATGCATAGCCACTGAGGCCACCTGAGCCTCCAGCAACAAGATGGATTCACGAGTACCCCCCAAACTCTGAACCTGTTCCTTCAGAGGCAGGGCAACCCCATCCAGACCAGGCAACTAACCAACCTTCCAGATATGGGGATCCATAGTTACTCCAGGGTTACAGCTCAGGTTCTTGGCCTTTATCCACTCCACTATTGCACCCAGACAACAGTCCACATCATGCACAGCCTCTCCTGACTTAGATGTTATGGAGATCTAGCATGTTTCAAGAGCTCTGTTTCACCCTCGTCCAACAAATCCACTTTTTAAAAAGCCCAGATATTTCGAGGTTTTGAAAGTGACAGGGTTTTAAATCGGCACTGAAAAATGTGGGATGAATGACTAATGAGAAGATGTGTAAACAGCCCACGAGCAAATTAGCACAAATGTTCATTGTTGTGTAGCCTCCCTGAAAACAAATTGGAACAAATGCTCAATAAAGACCAGACATTGTCGAACCTCTGTGTAAGCTTTGTGCAAGCAAATCAGGATGCATGTTCAGTAAGCAGGTCATCTGGAACAGTCCAGCAAAAATAAAGACTCAAATTAAGGGAGGTCTTTATAATGAAATATCATGGAAAGCACCAGAGTACAAGATTCTGCATAACATTCCAAATCCTAGCCATAAAAGCCACTGAGCAAACTGCCTCTGTTCTCCTCCAGCCTTCCCTTGCCTTTATGTATCAGAACAAAATCAACTCTAATTCTAAGTATTTAATATAGACTATATTTTCAGCAGTGTCCAATATTGTCTTTGGGCTGGCTGTTTTGTTTAGGGGGACTGTTTGCAGCTGCAAGAGATTGTAAACTATCATAGCAAAATGTTTTCTTTTTCTGGTTGAGAATTAAGCCTGCTGTGGGAAGAATTCATGCCTAAGTCAAATTGTATGCAGTTGTGTTTGTGTGTGTGTGTGTGTGTGTGTGGCAACCATAAATGCCCATTTGCTTGCTAGAATTTGTCTTCATAAAGAAATGGGTCATTACGATGAATGCCCTTAACAAGTTATTTTTACGTAGAATTTTCATCCTTCACCCACCCCGAAATCTTACTTTCAATCTTTGTGTTTCGTTTCAATTATTCCAAGACCTTATTGTGGTTTCCTGAACAAAATTACATCCTGAAGTCTAGGGTTTACTATAGACGGAGGATCATAAAAAGTAAAAAGCCAGCAACAGGGGACAATATGTTTTATATGTGCATTTAACTACCCCAAACTGGAAAATATTGGCAAGTGGCACTTAATTATGGCACCCTTGGTTTTCAACCACATTTTCAAGAAGACAAATTGAGCCATGGCTTATTTCTTGAGGTTCTTTTAAGGCATTGCTTCTCAGGTCAGCTTTGTTCAAAGCTGATCAGTCCTGGTTGCTTCAAGATGGAAGGAGCTTAATTTGCAAACAGGACACTATCACAAATGGGTAACGGTGTTTTGGGGTTTTTTTTAACTTATCCAATTTCTGCTGGATAATTACATTTGGAGCAAAGGAGATATCCAGTGCTGGATTTACGTAAAAGCTAAACAAGCTATAGCCTAGGGCCCCACTCTCTTGGGGGGCCCAAAAAAAATTAAAGGAAAAAAACAACTGGATGTACATTTCCAAAATATAAGATAAAAAAATAAAAATAAAACCTACATATAGCAACAGTGTCTTGTGTTGTGTAGGCTCCTATGATGTAAGTAATGGGTCCCGCCTGCTAGCCTGCTCCCTAAAATATCACTGGTTTGCTCGATTCTGTATATAAGGTGCCTACATTCTACATGGACTTTGGACATGCCTGGTCTACTCTGACTGGTAGCAAGTACCCAAGCTTTCAGACAGGAGTATTTCCGATTCCTTCCTGGAAATGCTGAGGACTGAATCTGAGATCTTCTGCATGCAAAACATGCCGCTTACAGTATACTCTCCTTGCCATTTACAGTAGAGATGGGGAAGGAAACTTGCACTCCTCCCCAGATGTTGTTGGACTACAACTACCATTATCCCTGATGCTTGGCCAGGTTGGCTGGGACTGATCAAAGTTGGAGCCCCAAAACATCTGGAGTGTTACAAGTTCTCCATCCCAGCAGTAACAGCTGATGTGTTCTGGGCAACGTCTTACTAGGGCTGGGACCAGGGTCATGCTAGTTCTGGAATCAGGGAAGAAGCTACCTCCCTCCTCCCCAAGATCCCAAGTTCTCCTATCAGGTTTGTATTTTGCGATCACTAATAGAATTATCCGTCTTTGTTTATCTTCTCCGTTTATGTTAAATCCTTTTCAATTATTAATTGGATTGAAAAGTAGTTTCATGTGAGACACATTACAAAAGAGAAAGGGGGGGGGAGAACTATAATTCCAGACAGATGTAATTCCAGTTTATTTACCATGTTGATTTTGGGCTTGCGAGTTTTAAACAACACCATAGTTGGAGAATTTCCTGCTGGACAGCAGAACATCTAGATCTGAAAACAAAACAGGGCTGGGAAGGAGCCATGGAAGTGTGGAAGTGAAACGGCAGGGATGTTGACAAGACGGCGTTTCATCTAGTGGCAGAATGGCTTGAGTGAAACATCCCTCAGCATACTGCAGAATTATTGTCTTTTTTCCATACACTATCCAGAACCAGGAGTGGTTTATTTTATTACCCTTTGGGATAATTGCTTGGATAACCCTCCGGGGGGGGGGGCAGATGCCAGTAGTGGGCACGAATGATCACTCTTAAGTGCACCTCACAGCTCCCCCCACCCTCAGCTGATCCATACTAATATTATTGTCTCCTCTCAGCTCATTGAATCATTGATCTGATTATCAGAGATGCGGCAATTTGCTTCCCAGTGTGGTGTAGTGGTTAAGAGCGGTGGACTCGTAATCTGGTGAACCGGGTTTGCGTCTCCGCTCCTCCACATGCAGCTGCTGGGTCACCTTGGGCCAGTCACACTTCTCTGAAGTCTCTCAGCCCCACTCACCTCACAGAGTGTTTGTCGTGGGGGAGGAAGGGAAAGGAGAATGTTAGCCGCTTTGAGACTCCTTCAGGTAGTGATAAAGCGGGATATCAAATCCAAACTCCTCCTCTTCTTCTTCTTCTTCTTCCCCCAGTCAGGGTGCTGGGTCAAATAGAGGCATTTAATCCACTGCTCACCCCAGCACTGTGTCTTCTTTATTTTCTTTTTGCCATCCCTGTCTAAATTGTTGGAGTCTTGAAGGATGAGCAGAAACATTTGCTTGAGGGGAGCAGATCAGCCTTTCCGTGGGCCAGATCAGTATTTCAAACTGATGTTGATATGTAGAGAACTGAACTTATTAAGAATAAAAGAAAAGAGAAAGAAACTGAAATTGACACGATTCATCCATCCCGTCTGATGTTACCAACTTCCTGCCCCTATTGCCTCCAATTTGAGGGGGGGACATTTAGGCCCTCCCCCAACTGTGTTGCCAATTGCAGTCAGCTTATTTTGTCACATAGAACTCCATAAGAGGCAACTAACAATCAAGGTCACACCTACCTTCAGAGACCCGCCGGGGTTCTACTGTGCAGGCAAATCCTATAAACATTTACACAAAAATAAGTCCCATTGAATTCAATGAGGCTTACTTCCATGGTTGTGTATTTCTACTCAGAAGTAAACCCTATTGAGTTCACTGGGGCTTGCATGCAGGTAACTGCATGTAGGACTACAGCCTTAGTCAAGGTGACAAAGGGACTATTGGGAATGGACAGTGACGCAGAGACATTAATTTATTTATCTGTAAAATATCGTGCTGAAATATTGATATTATTCTGGAACCATATATAACAAACTGACACATTTAACAACATTTGTGGATAATAATATTATTCCATTCAGCATTTAGGCTTGGGAGGAGAAATAAGATAAAGCATTAGGCATCATAATAATAATAATTACCAGACACTTTTCAGAACCTTACAACAAAGTTTCAGTGAACATTATTCACTTGACAGTGATCTGGGTTTGCCCCCTAAGGTTAAAAATAGTTCAAAATTTGCAGTGTTGAAAGACCACAATTCCTGACATTTTTAGCTAGTTTATTTTCTCAATACAATGCAATCTCTTACAATAACTCTGCTTTATTTTGAGCAGCTATATAAATGGAACTGGGGAAAATAGCCCAGATTCATAGCCAATATAAACTGCCACTTCAATCCACAAGCCAGCTGAGTTCAGATAGCTGGCTTTAAGGTGATTTATGGAGCAATACTGTGAGCAGTTATGATCACAGGAGGTGGAGTAGGGCCTGGTAAGTATGATTTAGAGGGCAGGGAAGGAGCCATTCCATCCGACTGCAGAAGGAGAGATGGGAAGAAGGGAAATCCATCTGCTATGTTGAGAGATTACCTGTTCTTGGTTCCTCCACTCCCTAGTGCGGCAGGAGCTCACGAGAGTCCCCGTGGCCACACCCATAAGTAGAAACCCAGCATGCAAACTACTGTGTTGACCCATCTCACATCAAAGAGCAGCAAGTACATACCACAACATCTATTTTACTGGGGTCAGCATGAGTGAAAAACTCTTTTCATAGTTTCCTGGAAGTAAGCATCATTGGAAATAAGTAAGTAAGGAAATAAATAAGTAAGCAGGAAATTGAAGCAATTAAATGCACAAATTGTCATCTCATCTGTCCTCCCAGTTGAACGACGTGGCCCAGGGAGAGAGGGCAAAATAGTGGAAGTGAACAGCTGGCTTCGCAAATGGTGTAAACAGGAACGGTTTGGATTCTTAGATCAAGGACTGCAGTTTCTTGAAGATGGACTTCTGGCAAGCGATGGGCTGCACCTCACAACGGTTGGGAGAAATGTTTTTGCCAAAAATCTCAGAAACCTCATCAGGAGGGCTTTAAACTGACTAATGTGGGGGAGGGAGACAGTGCTCCTGAAGGTAGGAGTCTATCAATTGATGAAGATGATCATCCAAATGTCATAGACCAAATGGAGCAAACAGCACACAGACCTAGTGGTGGGAGGAAAAAATCCTTAAATAAGAGACACGGGGGAATGATTAATGGACTTCAATGTCTGTACACTAATGCGCAAAGCATGGGAAATAAACAAGATGAGCTTGAGTTCTTGGTACAGCAAACTAAATATGACATAATAGGCATCACTGAAACCTGGTGGGATAAGTCCCACGATTGGAATGTAATAATGGAGGGATACAATCTATTTCAGAGAAACAGACCGGACAAGAAAGGAGGAGGAGTGGCGTTATATGTCAGGGATGTGTATACCTGTGAAGAGATCCAAGATTTAGAACCTCAAAGCCAAAGTGAGAGCATTTGGGTCAAAATTAAGGGAGAGAAGAATAACAGTGACCTCATTGTGGGAGTTTACTATAGATCCCCAAGCCAAACGGAGGACATAGATGATGCCTTCCTGGAACAGATGGCCAAGCATGCAAAAGGAAGGGAGATAGTAGTAATGGGGGACTTCAATTACCCAGATATTTGTTGGATGTCAAACTCAGCCAAGAGCATAAGGTCAAACAGATTCCTCACTGGCCTTGCAGACAACTTCATTGTCCAGAAAGTGGGAGAAGCAACAAGAGGAACAGCCATTTTAGATCTGGTCCTAACCAATGTTGATGACCTGGTTAGTGGGGTAGAAGTGGAAGGATCATTAGGCGCGAGTGATCATGCTCTTCTGAAGTTTACTATACAGCGGAAAGGAGCAACCAAGTATACTAGGACTCAATTTCTTGACTTTAAGAAAGCCGACTTCATAAAACTTAGGGAAGTGCTGGGTGAGATCCCATGGACAGTAATACTAAAAGGAAAGGGAATTCATGATGGCTGGGAGTTTGTTAAGAGGGAGATAGTAAAAGCACAACTTCAGGCAATACCAATGAGACGGAAACATGGAAGGTGCCTAAAGAAGCCAGGGTGGCTATCTAAAGAACTTTTAACTGAGTTAAGATTAAAAAAGGATGTGTACAAAAAATGGAAAAGGGGGGAAACCACCAAAGAGGAATTCAAACAAATAGCCAGCACGTGTAGACACAAAGTCAGAAAAGCTAAAGCACAGAATGAACTCAGGCTTGCTAGAGAGGTTAAAAGCAACAAAAATGGCTTTTATGGGTATGTTCGTAGCAAAAGGAAGAACAAAGAAACAGTGGGGTCACTCAGAGGAGAAGATGGTGAAATGCAAACAGGGGACACAGAAAGGGCTGAACTCCTCAATGCCTTCTTTGCCTCAGTCTTCTCCGATAAAGAAAACAATGCCCGACCTGAAGAATTTGGAGCAAATGATTCAGCAGAGGAAACACAGCCCAGAATAACTAAGGAGATAGTACAAGAATACTTGGCTAGTTTAGATGTATTCAAGTCTCCAGGGCCAGATGAACTGCATCCAAGAGTATTAAAAGAACTGGCAGATGTGATCTCAGAACCACTGGCAGTCATCTTTGAGAATTCCTGGAGAACAGGCGAAGTCCCGGCAGACTGGAGGAGGGCAAATGTTGTCCCTATTTTCAAAATGGGGAAAAGAGAGGACCCAAATAATTACCGCCCAGTCAGTCTGACATCAATACCAGGGAAGATTCTGGAGCAGATCATTAAGCAAACAGTCTGTGAGCACCTAGAAAGGAATGCTGTGATCACCAATAGTCAGCATGGATTTCTGAAAAATAAGTGATGTCAGACTAACCTGATCTCGTTTTTTGACAGAATTACAAGCCTGGTAGATGAAGGGAATGCAGTGGATGTAGCCTACCTTGATTTCAGCAAGGCATTTGACAAGGTGCCCCATGATATTCTTGTAAAGAAGCTGGTAAAATGTGGTCTTGACTATGCTACCACTCAGTGGATTTGTAACTGGCTGACTGACCGAACCCAAAGGGTGCTCATCAATGGTTCCTCTTCATCCTGGAGAAGAGTGACTGGTGGGGTGCCACAGGGTTCTGTCTTGGGCCCGGTCTTATTCAACATCGTTATCAACGACTTGGATGATGGACTCAAGGGCATCCTGATCAAATTTGCAGATGACACCAAACTGGGAGGGGTGGCTAACACCCCAGAGGACAGGATCACACTTCAAAACGACCTTGACAGATTAGAGAACTGGGCCAAAACAAACAAGATGAATTTTAACAGGGAGAAATGTAAAGTATTGCACTTGGGCAAAAAAAATGAGAGGCACAAATACAAGATGGGTGACACCTGGCTTGAGAGCAGTACATGTGAAAAGGATCTAGGAGTCTTGGTTGACCACAAACTGGACATGAGCCAACAGTGTGACACGGCAGCTAAAAAAGCCAATGCAATTCTGGGCTGCATCAATAGGAGTATAGCATCTAAATCAAGGGAAGTAATAGTGCCACTGTATTCTGCTCTGGTCAGACCTCACCTGGAGTACTGTGTCCAGTTCTGGGCACCACAGTTCAAGAAGGACACTGACAAACTGGAACGTGTCCAGAGGAGGGCAACCAAAATGGTCAAAGGCCTGGAAACGATGCCGTATGAGGAACGGCTAAGGGAGCTGGGCATGTTTAGCCTGGAGAAGAGGAGGTTAAGGGGTGATATGATAGCCATGTTCAAATATATAAAAGGATGTCACATAGAGGAGGGAGAAAGGTTGTTTTCTGCTGCTCCAGAGAGGCGGACACGGAGCAATGGATCCAAACTACAAGAAAGAAGATTCCACCTAAACATTAGGAAGAACTTCCTGACAGTAAGAGCTGTTCGACAGTGGAATTTGTTGCCAAGGAGTGTGGTGGAGTCTCCTTCTTTGGAGGTCTTTAAGCAGAGGCTTGACAACCATATGTCAGGAGTGCTCTGATGGTGTTTCCTGCTTGGCAGGGGGTTGGACTCGATGGCCCTTGTGGTCTCTTCCAACTCTATGATTCCATGATTCTATGATTCTATGATTCTATGAACTGAGTGGGACTTACCTCTGACAGCCCTGGTTTAAATTTTAACGTACTTTGAGCTTCAACAAAAATATATTTAGCCAGCTGCAATGCAAGCAAACTTGCAAAGAAGTGCCACCATTTAACCTGTTAGCGGTAGCCTTTTCAGCTGAAGAGCAAGGCTAGGAATGCTAGAAATCAGTGCTTTGTGAGCTTCATTCATGTGACTGATGGCAGTGGGTCTGCAGAGTAGCATGTGTGTGATGGTGGAAGAAGCATGGCGGTATATTTTAATGTAACAGGTTATTTGACCATTAGTCGCTTCTTCTAAGAGCAAACTCAGGTGGCGAGTTCTGATGGAACTGGAGGCAAACAGTCCAATGAGTACAGAGCATGCTAAGTAGCCATAGAATGTTGAGCATCAGTTGGGGTGGGTGGGGATGGATGGAATAGCAAACCAGAACAGCACTCCTGCTGGAGGGAGGGTGAACTGCAACTTTTTTGTTCCAGGTCCCATTGTTGGGACTAAACTGAAATTATCTGCTCAGCTGCGTCTATGGTATTGGGAAACCTTGCCCACCCCCCTTGTATTTTCAACACTTCATATGCATTTACATAACCTACATTATTTTTCTACCTTACTTTTTTTTCAAGGAGTCCAATGCGATGATTACCTCCACCCTTGTTTAATCCCCACAGCAACCCTGTGAGACAGGTTAGTCTGAGAGGCAGCAACTGGCCCAAGGTGACAGGACTTGAACCCTGGTCTCCCAGGTCCTAGTCCAACATTCTAACCACTACTCAACACTGTATTGCTTCTCCGATCAATAGCATGTGGATTTCAGCACAATTACATGACTGCCTATACAGTGGTACCTCAGTTTATGAACAGTCCTGTTTACGAACTATTCGGTTTACAAACTCTGCAAAACCAAAATTAGTGCTCTGGTTCGTGAACTTTACCTCAGTCTATGAATGGAAGCCGAATGGTGGAAGGGCACCGGCGGCGAGAGGCCTCATTAGGGAAAACACACCTGGGTTTAAAAATGGATTTGGTTTTAAAACGGACTTCTGGAACAGATTAAGTTCGTAAACCGAGGTATCACTATACTCAGAGTGTGTCTAGACTAGTGCAATTCAGCCTAAAGCGGTTGTACAATTATTCCCTCAGGCCAAGTGGCCTAAGATCTGTTTGTGTATGCACGTGTTCTAACAATGAATCGCAGTCTCCAAATATTCACTGACCCCATGAAACAATCAGAATATGCTGAGTAAGGAATCTAACTATAATTTGTGGTTGAGACGAATCTTCCATTACTTGGCTCTGTGGGTTTTTAAAAGAATTTTAAAGGCATTCATATTTTCCAGCTTTTTCTAGAGAGACTAATACTTTCTCAGCAGAATAAAACTTTTCAACAAAGAGGGGAAATTGAAAGCAATTAACAAGAGCTTTATATATCCAAGAAATAATAGATCTTCCTATGTGGGCCTTTCATTAGAACAGAGCGTGGAATTGTACCTTCTGAGTCATGGACATAGCGGCTATGTATTTTATTATATTAAAATATATTGATAATACAAATTACATTCCTTTCTTAAGTGATGCCCTTACATTGGTAAGAATAACACAGCCCCTAGAACATTCCTGTACTACAGACATGTATCACTTTGATACCAGTTTGACTGTCATGGCTTTTTTTCTAACCACATCAATTTACCACTTTCTGACAGCAATTCAACTCTGCTGGTTTCTAGTTTAAAACAATGGTTTAATCCAACAGACAAAAATGGGAGTAGCAACAAAAATTTGCATCATGAAGTGCTCTGGATCAATGTTTCATTCAGTCAGTTAGGCCTCTTTCAGGGGAAAGTAGGGAGCAGAAATTACCTGGAGACCCTGAGCCAAGGGTGTTCACCCAAAAACTTGAAGCATGGGTAAAATGTTTGCATGCTTCAGATTTATAAGATCCAGCACTGTTCTGATTCAGTTCACATAGCAGTTGTTACCTGTTGGCAGATCTTTTAAGTGTAAAAAAAATGTATTGCTATTGTGGTCCCAAAATCTGTCTCCTTTTCATGTCTCCTTTTTATGTGTGTGTGTACAATTCACCAGTTGAGCAAGGGGGAGAAGGCAGGATACACTAGTCTGTTAAAAAAACAAAAATGTCCCTTCCCTCAGTTGCAAACAGCATCCACCTGGTCTCACCCCTGTTGCTTCACACAAGGCTGTGTCTTCTAGCCAGCTGCAAATCTCAGATCTCTGTGTCCTTTTGGTCAAATTGCATCTCCAAAACCAATCCTTTTAATTTTTAATTCTTTGCACTCATACACATACAAACCTTCAGAACTTTTATCATTCTCCACCCTACCCGGGCTGGGAAGTGTGCCCTTGTTGAGAGTAACCTCCAACTTTAATGGGTCATCTAAATAACCATCTTCCAGATGCCCAGGGAAGAAAGATCCACTGATCATAAGCAAGCAATCAAGTGCAAAAACGGGTCACTTCATGGCAGTTCCCCACAAATATGCTCAGCTATGGTAGATGTTTATTTCTCAAAAGTACCAGTCTACAAGCTCCATGTTATGAAAAAGGGTGTCTGCAAGATTTCAGTGTGAGCAAACAAAGCAATGTTTGAGTTATGGAAGTGTGGAGGGACATCTGCAAGTAGTAACTTCCTCTACCCCCATCCCCCTATCAATTTTGTTTGCTTTCTTACACTCCTATAATTTAAAAATAGACACACACATTCGACGGAATGGGTTCCTCTTCTCAAACTTTTATGAAAATAAATACGCTGTCAGGCTAAATGCTTCTGTTCATAACGTCAGCCTCTTGACTGCATCTTTACAAGTGCGTCACCCAATTCACTCCCCGCGAGTTGACAGTTGTTGCAGCAACAGCAATTCCATACTGGCTAGTCCAGCTCCAAAAATAAGGAACACATTTTATTCTTGATGCATAGGTAACCCAAATTTGGGCCTTGGGTCAGAGTTGTCAAAGGAAGGCATTTGCGGGAGGATTCAGCTTAAGGGAAAGCATGTCAAGGGGGATCTAACTTTAAAGGTCCACACTAAATATATCTAGATCTGGCGAAACAGGAAGAAATGCTTTCATACCATCCCACCCAACGACATATTTTTCTTTTGGCACACAATTTTGTGTAATTGCACTAGGATCACTCTTTACTTCATCATACAAAAGCCACCTTTTTATAACATGTTCCAAAATACTTTAAAGCGTGATTTTATTGTTGGTGTATATGCAGGATAACCTCTCCACAAACAAGTCACTTTTTGTGGATTTTTTTTTACCACAGAAAGCTTAGACTGCAGTCATTATGGGATTGGCTTCCATTTTGGTTTCAGTCATGCTACCAGAGAGCGTGGCTCGGGGGGCCACTAGGGGGCGCATTGGAAGATGGCCGACAATACCATCTCTCCGACCCACACGGGGTAATTAAGAGGCTATTATGGGAGTAGGCAGCCTCCCTTGTTGCCCCAAGGAAATGGGGAACACTGCCCTTGCCTGCTGTGCCCATAAATCACCCCCTAATTCGAAAGAAGGGGGTGAGGGCCCTAGGCAGAATGACTCCGTGTGGACCTCGGCTCTCCTGGACGCTGTCTCTGATCGCACACTAGTTGCAGCAATTTGGAATAATTAATTACAAAAGAAGCAAATGCACATATTTCAAGTGAAGAAGGGGAGTGAAGTCTGCTAATTTAAGTGACCTCTGCGAAAGAAGACGACGGGCTGGAGAAACAGGAATATTTTACGATGAAGATACACCAAAGGCGGGGTATGTTGACAACGGGGCTGAATGGGGGGGGGGACCTTTTTTACTTTCCTTCTATGTGATTTACAAGAACCCCTCCTCACTAGAACCGTCGGTTGAACTGACTCAAGCAGGATGATTAAGGTCTGTGTGGAGATAAACTTTAACCAAAAGTATGATTTATGGAGACCGAGAAGCAATAAGAGCTTTTGGGAATGGCGCAGCAATTAATTCAGAGTCGCCATCTTGCCAAAGGATTTACGGCCGGGAGGAAGTACGGATTTGTTTTCAGACTGCATTCCTAGTGAATCTCCTCAGAGGTTTTGAGAAAGGAGGCAGATTGGTGAAGAGTAATGATGCTAAGACTGTTTTGATGTATGGAAGTGATGTTATATGGAAAACGTCTGGATATGGCTACTGGATAAAAAAAAAATATCCATGCAGGATTACAAACTGTTCTAACCAGCTTGCGGAGACTATCAGAGGTCACAAAAAGAAAGGAAAAATATATGAAAATAACAACAAGAGATGTGGAAAAATAATAAGAAAGGACTGGATAGTACTGTGAACATCATAAGGTTAGATTTGTGGACATTAAAACAGCAGTAAGAAGCAAGAAGTTGATTGGATCCCTTCGGAACTTGAAATATGTGTACCCCCAACAAAAATTTAAAATTCGGCTGTGTAATTTGGAATTTATGTAATTTGGTTTGATTTGATGTGATTGGTCGGTTAATAAAAAGTTATTTTTTTAAAAAAAGAGAGAGAGCATGGCTCTGATATGCAAATGGTTTATTCCAAAGTAACCCAACAGGCTTCAGTATAACTACTGCACATTAACATCTTGAGGCTATGAAACAAAATCCTTGCTCAGGAATAAATTCTCCTGATTTCTATGGGACTTTGAATCCAGTGTGTTCATGACTAGTCAGAGACACTGAGTACCTAGGAGTCACTAGAGTTTAGTTGAAACTTCATCTCATAAAACATTTCCTTCAGAATATTTGGGACTGTGGAATTCATTCCTATAAGTTTTTCAGTTACATGGCATTCTATGCAGACTGGAGTCAGGGACAATTTTTGATGGTGGTGGTGATGATGAATATAGTGTCATTATTATATGTGGTGCTTTGCAGACAGGAGGATCTTACAATCTTCTGCACAGTGAAGGCAACAGAGAGAGGAAAAGAGAAAGATGAAAATAAACAGAATAATATACATCTTCAATTCTGTTATGCTTCTTCTCTCTTTCAGACACCTTTTGAAAACCTTTTTTGTTTAAGACAGGCCTTTGTAATATGAATTTTCTTTTTTTAAAAAAAAAATCCAATTGGTTTTGTTGATGTTTCAAATTATGTTTTTATGGGCATCTTTATTGACTTTATTTTTGGTTGGAAAACAGTATTTCAAAATTCAGAAAAGTGTGAACTTTGAAGGGTAGCTCATTTTCAGTTTGTTCATTGTTTCTGCCCCACCCTTACTCCAGCATCCATCCAGCTGAAACCATCATAGTTTTGTAAAGTTTCAGTAAATTGTGCTAAATATTTGCCTTCACCATGCAGACTTTTCTCAAACATTAGGACTTCTCAGTGGTCACTGAATAGCGCCTGCCTCTAGATGGAATAATGGTTACCTTACTTTGTTTACCCTCTACAATGTTTCCATCATTCCTGTGGGCAAAGTTAGATGTCTTTTTTTGGCATTTTTCAAATTGGTTCCCCATTTTCTGTCTGTGGTTCACTGTTTTCTGGGAGATAGGAAGCACAGTAATAGAGGCAAATCCTTAATTAGAGATTATAACTAATGATGTTTTTTGGTGCAAAAAAACCTCCAATCTCCCACAAAGGCTGGAGAGGGACCATAGATGTGATGAGTTTCGGCTTTCATGTATGCTAATAGTTTCTTATTAAATTAAACCTTAAATACCAGATATTTGTGTCTTGGAAACTTGAAAATAATTTCTGGCTTTAATGTTAGATTTTTCTGGGCAAGCTGATGACCTGTTAAAGCCATTTACTGATACAAAGTTTTTAATTTAACCCAGTCTGTGGCATTAAATGATTGAGTGTGTTTTAAACCCAGAAAGAACCAACCAGCAATTTGACAAAAGTCATGGCCAATCACTCAAACAGTTGAACAGGGCAAGAGCACCAATTAACCCCATCGATACCATGCGACTAAGCAACATTTTAACCTCAGGGAGACATCTTGAAACTATCAAAGTACAGAGCACTTCATTTCTCATCCAGACTTCTTCTCATGAAGCAATAATATCTGCAGAGCTTGTGGCCTATTCTACACTAGGCTCCTAAATCCCTTTCAAAGTTGGTTTAGCAAAGCTGAAGTGTAACTGCGTAAAAGCTACACAACTCCAGTATAAATAACAATTATGGCTGCCTATCTACTACCAATTCGGGTTCAATGTCCTTCTATTAATTTACAAAGTTGGTTGTGTGTCAATTGGATGTGTGTTATGAGAGGAATCATTAGGAAAGGAATTGAAAATAAAACTCCTGATGGGGTCTGAACTGGTGGTTTCTGAGCAGGAATGAGACCTTGGGGTCGAAGTGGATAACTTGATGAACATGTCGACTCAGTGCGTGACAGGTATGAAAAAGGTGAACTTCATGAGAGGAATCATTAGGAAAGGAATTGAAAATAAAACTGTTGATACCATAATGTTGTCATACAAATCTATGATGTGCCCGCACTTTGAATACTGTATACTGTTCTTTTCTGGTCTGGTCAGCTCACCTCAAAAAGGATATTGTGGATCTGGCAAAGGTTCAAAAAGGACAACCAAAATGACCCAGAGGATGGAGCAGCTGCCCTCTGAGGAAAGGTGACAACTGAGGTTTTTTAGGGTAGAGAAAAGGCAAGAGGGCACATGATGAGAGGTGGATGAAAGCATGCACAGAATGGAGAAAATGGACAGAGAGAACTTTCTCCCTCAGACATTCAATGAAGCTGAATGTTGGAAGAAGTATTTCCACACGTAGAATGCACTCCCATATGAGACAGTGATGGTCATCAACATGGATGACTTTAAATGAGGATTAGACAAAAATTCATGGGAGGATAAGGCTGTCAATGGCTATTAACCCTGATAGTTATGCTCTACCCTCCACTGTTGAAGGCAGTGTGCTTCTGAATACCAGTTGTTGGGGACTTCAGGAGAGGAGGGTGCTCAGGTTCTGCTTGTGAGCTTCCCACAGGTATCTGATTGGCCACTGTGAGAACAGGGTGCTGAATCAGACGGTTCCTATAGTCTAATATGGTCCACGATGCCCTGTGAACATGGTACCAGCTGCATTGATAGACCAGTCCTTTCGACAGCACATATCACCTGTTTGGTTGTATGGGGGGGTCTAAATCCTTCCTCATTCTACAGCATATAATTGACAGCTGGAGATGGGGAAGAAAATTGATTCAATTCTCATTTAAATATGAACTTACCTAACATACAAGCGTGCATTGTATTTGGGGAAATTGCCTTGCAAAAATGTTTCTGTTATGCAAAATTACATACAGAAATGTGTATATTAAGAAGAATTTGTACTATAATGCCGGTGAATTTTTCAAGAGGATTTTTATATTTTAAAACTGAGAGAAGCCAAAATTGAGATGGGTTCATCCCTACATCCCTTAACTTTATATATATATATATATATATATATATATATATATATATATTTGTTTTCTATTTTCAAAGAGAAAACATTAAATACTCTGGGAACCTTTTGCAAGAGTTTAAGGTAACTCAGCTTAGAAATGGCACTTTTTTATTTTAAGAAAGATGGCACTTTTTTAATGTACACCCTCTTTTAACTTTTTTTTTTCCACCAGTGAGCTGAACTCACAGGGAGCTAATTGCTCTCATTTATTATTGGAAACTTAATACAGTAAATCTTTTGCTGCATACTCATGTAAACATATAAGCATAAATACACTTTTGGAGTTCCCTATGCTATCATAGATACATTAACCCAAGTCCATTTAGAGAGTGTCATGACAAAATCCTAGGGGCATTTTTTCCATAGATTAAAGAGAAAATAGAAGCAAGATGAGAGAGAAAAGTAAGCAAAACAAAGCCATTAAGTAAATCAGAGTTAGAAGAGGGGGATCCATGTGTAACCAATTTAGCAATGTCAACACATCTGGCAGGCAGGGTCCTTTCTCATGTATTCACATGATAAATATTTTTTATATGTAAACTGTACATTATCAAGTATGAGTCAATTTTGTTGAAACAACAGTTGGGGTAATTATATATTATCAGGCAGTACAGAACAGCCCTGTTATCTGAACACCTTGCAAGGTGGGGATTTTGTCTATAATGCGCAATGTCTGGGAGACGCTAAATAAAACGGTTAGTTAAGACTTATTGGTGGCTTATCTCTAAACAGCAAATTAGTAGGCAGTTGAACGTCTTCATGCTTCTTGCCTAGACTGTGCCAGCTTCACTGGCTCCCAGTCCATCTTTTCTGAGCCCAACTCAAAGTGCAGACTTTGATCTTTTAACCAGTTTACAATGTAGGAATCGGGTACTCAAAGGACTCCTTGTCTCCATGCCTAACCTCCTGCAGGTGCCCCTGCCATCGGAAGGTGCAGTTGGCCGATTGTGGAACACTCTCCCCAGACAGGTTTGCCTGGCACTGGGGATGGGTGAGAAATTTCATTCAGGTATATTTATTATTATTATTTTATTGTGAACCTGTCCTATTCATGTCTCCAGAAACAATACGCAAACTGAAATGCAGTTACCCTTTGAAATTCATACTTTCCTGAATTTTGCAATGTGGTCCTCTAACCAAACATCACATACAAAAGTGTATGTGCTAGTGGAATGTGTATTCAAAAATGAATTTATTAGTGAAAAGAACATGCAAAAAGTCATTGTATTAGAGATTATTGTTTGCAAGAATGTGTATATTGGGCAACATTGAATGTGAATGTATACTGTAGATTTGGGAGGAAAATGTGCTAAAATCCTGGTAAATATATGTGAGATTTTTGTGTATGTGAGAGAGAACTTTTGTGAGAACTTTTATTTTAAAAGAATTGTGGAAATGTGGAGAACTGAATAAAATATTTGGGAAATGAGATAATGAAACTGAACAATGTGGCCATCCCTACCCAGAAACAACTTTTATTGTCTTTTTGGTGTCATGCAAATACATTTGGACCCTGCTGACTGTTTTGTGCTGCCTTTATAAATGTGTGGCTTTTGTTTGGTGATGTATTTTTGCATGTGCACTTTTATTTTCATTTGTCACTTTTTGGTTGTTTTGAACAAAAAAGCGCCCAACATTTAAAACATATATACATAACATATATACACGCCAAAATTACCTCAACAACAAAACACAAATATCACACATCAACTATGATCCAGGGCTGTCCCCCCACACCCCAAATCTTACCCTGAGAACTGGGGGAGCCTCACACCTGTCTGCTTCCCCTGTTCCACTGACAGATTCCTTCTATCGGCAGACATACAGCATCGGATGCCCCCTACACATCAATATAAATTGCATAGCCTCACAATTGCATTGTGCATTGCACGTTAAAATATACTTTGAAATATTATGGGATGGCTAAACTCTCATAAGGCCCAGCCAACATGGGCAATGGTCAGTGGTGATGAGAGGGCCACAGGTTAACCACCCTGGTTGCATATGCATTTACATGTTCAGAACATAGGAAGATTTTAAGTATGTGTTATGTGACCTACTTTCTTTTGTCTGTTCTGAATCTCCTGCCAAACCAGTCAGCTGCACTGGGTGACCCTGAGTTCTGAGAGGGAGAAAAATGTCCTCCTCTACCCATTCTCTCCACACCCTGTGTCATTTTATACAGCATATAATTTTTTACCCGATTGACGCCTCTGTTTTAGCTGTAGGTGGAATTTGGTGGGAACCTCATGGTGCGCAACCATCACCCACAATTCCTGCTAAATGTTACTGGTTTTACTGGAACGCTGCTTAAATTTCTTAAGCAGAAGCCTTCCAAATTCTCTGGATCTTTTCTGCTTTTGCCTCTAGGTTGTCACTCACTTTGTGGGAGGGAAAAAGGAGGTGTAGGTGTAAATTAAAGTGGATTAAACTGCTCTGTTGCCTTAATGTAACGGTGCCACTTTAAAAATGAAATTGACTTTTTGCAGTTATGTAAAATGAACAAATGATTAATGGGAAGACTTACAGTCACTTGTCAAGCAAGCTGGGATGAATTCAGGATAAATACTCATGGTTATGACATTTCCCCACAAACCAGGATGAATGCTCAGAAAAGACCCGATATGATCTAACTTCAACGTTAGCTTTGTGCAGGTCATATGGAGGGGTGGCTTCTGTTATCCTGAGCACACCGTGGCCCATCTCATAAAAATATAATGAAATGACAATTCCCTCCCTCAGAATCTTAAAAAAAAAAAAAATTATGAATGTAGTGGGTGGAAATATGTGGGTCATTCAAAATTAAGACTATTTAAGCCTCATTTATTTCAATGAGGGTTTTATAATAAGAAACAGATACATGAAAAAATGAGGAAATCAAGTACGTTCTTAACCAATGACAAATATATTATTTCATTAACATGCTTACAGACCAGTTCTGAATGTTTAGTTGGGATGTATCATGAGCTATGCTGGTGTAATATCGAACAATATGGCATTCTACTGACCTTAGAAGGATGTTATACCAGCATTAAAAGTGGAAATACATTCACACAGATGTTCTGGATTGGGGTTTCCAAGGCTGTATAGAATTTTTTTTAGATAGATCGATAGATATAGTTATCTATCATCTTTCTATCTTTCTATCATCTGTCTATCTATCTATCTATCTATCTATCCATCTATCTATGGCTTCTTCAATTAATGTCCACAACACTTACTCTTTGTGAGAGATTTAATATTGATTTAACTTATCTAGAATGCTACATCCTAGCTTTTAACTGTTCCTTCCTGTGATTTTTTTTCTCTCTCTTCCAAATTTGATTGATGGTTAAGTGTGTGCAAGAGAGAGTGTTTTGAACTTGGCTTGGAAGTTTAAAAGGGAGTTTTCCTGTGAGGCCCAAATGGGAACCAGTGATAATCCTTTTAAGAAACACCAAAGGGGAAGAAAGAAAAGATGAAAGGGGCAGGAAGAGGTAGTGACAATTTATGGTGCAGGATCATCCTTTTTTCTTTCTTTTCCTGCTTGAGAGCTACAGCTATAAATATTCACCTCTTTTTCATTACTTACTTTATTTGTTGGTGAGATGCATGCATAAAACAGAGACAGAAAGAAAGGGGGAGATTCATCTATCTATAAATAAAATTAATCATCTAACTGTACTAACTGCATCAGATGAGGTGGGTACATAGTACGGTGAAACTGGAATAAAGCACCGAAAGAGCAGGTTCTAACACACTCAAATGGCACAGGTACTTGGAATTTGTGGCATATATTCTGACTGGAAAGAGGAAGTACATGAGATCAGCAGTGAGGCTGTCAGGCTTACACTTCTGCCAAATTCTCACACACATTGCTGCTGCTGTGTGAGTGTTGCCTATGGCGCGTGGGGTTCCCCACATTGAATCAGATTGGTTCAGGGACTTTTCAAAGTGGTGAGGATTTTCTTTTCGCAACTGTATTCTGCAACGTGTCATTGATTAGTGGTGGGTTTATGCTGGGCCAGACACATATCATTCTGCTTTATTAGTTGTTCTGTGACACTTCCCCAGTGTAATAATAATAATAATTATTTATTATTTGTACCCTGCCCATCTGGCTGGGTTTCCCCAGCCACTCTGGGCAGCTTCCAACAAAGATTAAAAATACATAAAAATGTCACACATTAAAATTATATGGTAATATTGCCATCTCGAGGGGCACCCTCATGCCGCAACACTGCAAAAGCAGAACAAAAAAACAACAGCCCTGGAACATTTGTGCTGTGAAATTTTATGGGATTTAATCTGGAAGGTATGAGACACGCATGAACTGGAAATAAAGCTGTATGTCTACCCCAAACGTTTTGCGTGTACAAACAGTATTGAAAGCAAGATTGCATTTAACTCCCATGATACAGTGGTACCTCGGGTTACATACACTTCAGGTTACATACGCTTCAGGTTACAGACTCCGCTAACCCAGAAATATTACCTTGGGTTAAGAACTTTGCTTCAGGATGAGAACAGAAATCGTGCTCCGGCGGCAGGATGGCAGCAGGAGGCCCCATTAGCTAAAGTAGTGCTTCAGGTTAAGAACAATTTGAGGTTAAGAACGGACCTCCGGAACGAATTAAGTACTTAACCCGAGGTACCACTGTACTGTCATGAGCACCAAAGAATTCACCACAGAAAGGACACTTGGAAGGGGCCATCAAATTCTCTCACATACACACCCATCAAAAACATCCAGCCCAATGCCTTCATTACCATTACCATTGCAATAGCTATTTGGAAGCCTACAAGCCTCATAGGCCATTAAACCTTATGGAAAGGAGAGGAATGGCAGCCCTCACATCTTCTCTCTTGGGCACACAGCCACTTCTCCCACCACTGTTGGCCAGAAAAGTAACAGGAAGAGAAAATTTGAAAAGGTTGGCATGGCAGACAAAGGGATCATTTTCTAAGACTCTGATTGGCTTGAAAAACAATCTTGAGTTCTTCTCGTTTTGGAGAAAGAACTTGATAATCTCCAGGTCAATCTGAGGCAAAGAGGAGAAAGCTCTCACACATCCAAATATAATTTTTCAGCGGGCAAACTGCCTCCTATTGCAAATTTAGATTTTTATACTACATTGCATTTTGTTTTGCAGGGAGACAGATTGTCTTTTTGCCTTCTTTTTAAGAGAGGAAGGGATATCTTGCTTTGAACTTGTCCCATCTTCAGATTTGAAGTTGGCTGTGGCAATAAACAATTTTGAACAGATTTTGATTTTTCCTTGTTCCTGGGTGAGGTTTATACTTCACCATTTTATTTTTCCAACCTTTTTTCCTTCATCTGGAATCCACTGGTCCTACTCAAAGGACCTTGACAGTCATCTCTCAGCTCGCCCCTGAACCCACAGAAACTGGTTCCTTTGAATCCCTGCTTGGGTAGGTAGCAACATAGTCTCTCTTTCCTCTTTATCAACGACTTGGATGATGGACTCAAGGGCATCCTGATCAAATTTGCAGATGACACCAAACTGGGAGGGGTGGCTAACACCCCAGAGGACAGGATCACACTTCAAAACGACCTTGACAGATTAGAGAACTGGGCCAAAACAAACAAGATGAATTTTAACAGGGAGAAATGTAAAGTATTGCACTTGGGCAAAAAAAATGAGAGGCACAAATACAAGATGGGGGACACCTGGCTTGAGAGCAGTACATGTGAAAAGGATCTAGGAGTCTTGGTTGACCACAAACTTGACATGAGCCAACAGTGTGACGCGGCAGCTAAAAAAGCCAATGCAATTCTGGGCTGCATCAATAGGAGTATAGCATCTAGATCAAGGGAAGTAATAGTGCCACTGTATTCTGCTCTGGTCAGACCTCACCTGGAGTACTGTGTCCAGTTCTGGGCACCACAGTTCAAGGAGGACACTGACAAACTGGAACGTGTCCAGAGGAGGGCAACCAAAATGGTCAAAGGCCTGGAAACGATGCCGTATGAGGAACGGCTAAGGGAGCTGGGCATGTTTAGCCTGGAGAAGAGGAGGTTAAGGGGTGATATGATAGCCATGTTCAAATATATAAAAGGATGTCACATAGAGGAGGGAGAAAGGTTGTTTTCTGCTGCTCCAGAGAAGCGGACACGGAGCAATGGATCCAAACTACAAGAAGATTCCACCTAAACATTAGGAAGAACTTCCTGACAGTAAGAGCTGTTCGACAGTGGAATTTGCTGCCAAGGAGTGTGGTGGAGTCTCCTTCTTTGGAGGTCTTAAGCAGAGGCTTGACAACCATATGTCAGGAGTGCTCTGATGGTGTTTCCTGCTTGGCAGGGGGTTGGACTCGATGGCCCTTGTGGTCTCTTCCAACTCTATGATTCTATGATTCTGTGATTCTATGATTCTCTTTCCTTAACATTTAGGATTATTATTATTAATAATAATAATAATAATACCCCGCCCACCTGGCTGGGTTTCCCCAGCCACTCTGGGCGGCTCCCAACAAAGGACTAAAAAGAGAATTGTTATGTACTGAAGTTCTCATTCTGGGCCAGCAGGGGGTTACTGTAGATAGTTCAGGTCCACATATGCAAATAAGGGATTGAAAGTGATGTTCAGTGATTGGATAGTTACAGAAAATGGTTACTGTTGCGTTCTAGTGGAGCTCTATATAAGCAGGCTGGCTGAACCCTTCAGTTCTGTTCTGTTCTGGCCTGTGAATAAACAAGAGCTGTTTGAAGAATCGCTGTGTCATCTGATATGTTCACCCACAACTTAACAAGAATAAAACTTCAGACATTAAAAAGTTCCCTAAACAGGGCTACCTACTATGTAGCTGGAGCATAGCAAAGGTTTTTAACTAGTTCAGAAGTGGGGTGTTTTGGAGGACCAATAAAAGTACAGTTGCATAATAGTTAAAAATGTTAGTTTTGCATGCCATAATCATTGTTTGCAAACTAAGTTGCATGTTGTTCCTCTGAGCAAACTGTTAAGCTGCATATTCAAATTCTATCTTTTCCCATGTAATCCCTAGTTGCATAGATTGTTCCTTATTTTTCCATTCCCCAAGATTCATCCATGTACAATGTGGTATTGATTCCTCTTTTATATTATTCTTATAGCTTTTGTAAGCTGAAATGCATTTGCTGTTCTTCTGCTGGTGTATTTAAAATCAATCTTTTAACAGGAGCTGTTTGGTTACAACCCTGTTTCCCACTGGGGTAAATTAAGGACCCCTGTTTCATGAGCCCATATAACCTCTTGGAAACCACTGCATGTATGTACCCCAACCCCATGAAGATTTGGTAGGCTCTTTTACCTTTAAGGAAGATAGAATAATGAAGATAAAATAATGAAAAATAGATACCGCAATAAATATTTTTCAGATGATTTTTTTCCTCCCCCTGGGAATGTACAGACTTCAAAGGATTCCGAGGTTTGGCTGTGATAACCATCCAAGCTTTTAGGTGTTTGTCAAGCTTTATCCAACCCCTTTAAAACATTTTAGAGTCTCTAGTACTAGGCCAGAAACACAGTAAAAACAGTCTGCCTTGCAGGATTTTGGCATTCTAGCTGCCCATATCTGCCAGAACCAGGGAAAGCAAAGGCACGCAAACACTAGCTTTGTTATTGCTTTTTAACTTAAGCTTCTTCCCCAACCTGAACAAAACATTTCAGCTCTGGTTCCATGGAAGTTTCAGTCAAAAGTCTGCATTGCTTTTAATTCTATCACAATTTATTATCTCATCCCTCGTTTTCAAAATCCTACATACTTTTACTCATCTTCTGAGTAGAAACAGATGTCAAGAGCCTTGCAAATCAGCTTCAGAAAAGAGAATGAATTGGTGATTGGATATGGACTCAGATCTGCTTCGCACAGACGGCATTTGAGATTGCAGCTGTGTGGAGACGGCTCTGTGGGAACTGGGGATGCTACTGTTCTTTTCACTGTTTTATCAGTCGTCACCTTCTAAGGATTAGCGTTTGCTGTCACCTTAGATCGGCCACTGCCGCACTCTCTGTATCGCTGCAAAACATTTCTGTCAGTGCTTTGAAATAGCATGGAGGGAAACTGCATGCCAACTGCAGGCAGCCAGCACATATGGCTAGATGCTTCATGCTAGAAGTTCATTGTGTGGAGAACCTCCTACGCCAACCTTCATCCGGCTTGGGGTCCTCCAGATGTTTGGACTACAGCTCCCATTAGCCACACCCAGCATGGTTGTAGTTGTCCAAAACACCTGGAAGGCACCAGGTTGGAAAAGGCTGGGTTGTGCAAATGCAATTTCAAGCACTTTCTAGAGGGTATCCATTTTGTGAGCAGACGGCAAGGAGCTTCTGACTTACAAGAAAAGAGATTCTGACTCAACAACAGGCAAAACATTATGGTGGTAAGAGCTGTTCAACAGTGGAACAGACTTGCTCAGAAGGAGGTGGGCTCTCCTTTTTTGAGGTTTTTTAAAGAGAGGTTGGGTGGCCATCTGTCATGGATGCTTTAGTTGAGATTCCTGCATTGCAGAGGGTTGGACTACATGACCCTTGGGTTCCCTTCCAATTCTACAATTCTGTGATTCTATTAGTACAGCCAGTGGCTGCAATCTTGTGCAGTTTGGCTGATTTATGCAGTCTTTGGCCCTTCTGTTTTGGACACTCTCATTTGGGACCCGCCACCATCTGAGATAATACAGTGAGTGAGTATTTGAAACAGGGCGTTTTCAGTTGTGGCACCTGTGATGTAGAATGGCCTCCCAGGAGAGGTACATCTGATTCTACCATTGCCTATTTTTAAGTGAATATTGTTTCACTTAAATGGGCCTGTTTAGAATACTGGTTTTATCATTTACTCACAGCCTTGTACCCAGAGCTGCCCAGGAATTCTCAGGGACCAAAAATTTGAAATCAGTGGCTAAGATCAATGAAGTTTTGAAAGCTTGGTCCACCATGCTTATTCAAAATGGCATCTTATTTTATCCAAACGTAGATACAAAATACATAAATACCAGCTCCTTGATCTCAGGAACCATCAAGAAAAATGAGGTTATGTTGTCTTAAGAGGTAGCCAAGTTCATACTTGGGTAAAGCTTTCCTTGGGGCTGATGAGCAGGTTATATTTTGTTATGACTGTGTTGACTTATGACATTTATTTACATATTTTTTTTATTTCATAAGATTTATACATGGCTTGATTGTTTAAAAACAACAACATTGAAGTGGTTTACAAAAAAAAAAAAAACCAGTGAAACTGTGTAAATTCACAACCATAATTTAAAACATACAAAAGTTAATATACCGAAACAGATTAAAATTACCTCAACTTTACAAGCATTTGAGTAGGCTATTTTTATTTACTTCATAAAAAATTATGCATGTGCCCTTTGCATTTGGACTGCTGATTTTATCTTTCTGCTTTCTAAATTGTACAGCGCTTTGTGTATTTCTGATAAAAAAACTATTTTATAAATGTTAATGATGGGTGATTATTATTATTATTCCCACTGAACCATAGAGCAGTGTCTGTAATTGCTCTGTTGCTGAAAAACTCCATTCTTTATTTGGCAAATTACTGTACTTCCCCTCCACTTCCTATCCTGCAATTAACCCACAAGTTATTGGTTCAAGGGGCAATTGCGGAGCTTGAAGTCAAGGAATTCAGAAACCAGCAATGTGTTTTAGGATCTGCAGATATGCTCAGAGTGGGGGAAGGTAATCTTACTTGAATAAGGGATGCGTAAATGTACCAATTTTGGTTTCTCTCAGTTTTTATTTTTCCAATCTTAAATTCAGTTTCTCTACATTTCCACATTAGTCCTCATGAAAATTCACCCACATTTAATGCCAGTTTCTCCTAATAGACACATTTTTGAAAAGCAATTCTTTCTAATATATGCATTGTATATGTTTTCATTCATATACGTATTTACAGTGGTACCTCTGGTTACGTACTTAATTCGTTCCAGAGGTCTGTTCTTAACCTGAAACTGTTCTTAACCTGAAGCACCACTTTAGCTAATGGGGCCTCCCGCTCCTGCCACGTGATTTCTCTTCTCATCCTGAGGTAAAGTTCTTAACCCAAGGTACTATTTCTGGGTTAGCGGAGTCTGTAACCTGAAGCGTATGTAACCTGAAGCGTATGTAACCTGAAGCGTATGTACTTGCCTGGAGGACTACATTGCTGTTTCAGAAAGTGCAAATTAGGTGAATGAGAATGGAATCAAAGTTCTCCCTCATCCCTAATCTGAATGCAGCCTTGCTCCTTCAACAGGTAGCTTTTACAGGAGTATTCTGGTTCAAGACTTGACTATTCAAAAGACATAGGTACCTGTCTTTTACTGAGAGAAAGGACTGCACCAACAATCATTTAAAAAGAGGGGGGAATGTGGAAAACACATGTGTGGGATTAAAAATATCAAGCCTGAACAATATATGAAGAAATAAGTATTGAAATGCCATAATCCCAATGTGTTTTGAGTATTGTTCTTCTTCTTAGCATCAACCTCAACTATGCCCCTGCTAAAATAAAGGATGAGAGAAGCTTTCCCCTGAAAGACTTATAAGAAAATGATTCCAGTCCATAGGAAGCTGCTTTATACAAAGCCAGATCATTTCCCCCTTCTAGGTCAGTATTTTCAACACCATTTGCCACCAGGTTTCCAATGTTTCGGATAGGGACATATTCACAGCCCTACTAGGAGACACTAAGAATTGAACCTATGGCCTTTTGCATAGCAATGTACCATTGAGTGATGGCCTTTCCCTTAAGTGTTAGCCTCAGTCTCATACCCTCCATCATTTCACATATGAAAGCATGGAGATGGTTGTAACTCCCCACTTATGATACCAAGGATTACTTCCTGAGCCTTCTTTTCTGTTTACAAGTTGCTGAAGGCTCTATTGAGTCTTCTAAGTGCCATTATCTGTTTAGAGCAGATGTAGCCCTCTAGAAAGGGAAGCGGGGGGCACTGTGGGTTAAACCACAGAGCCTACTTCCGGGTTGGCGCCATCGCCGAATGGCGGACTCCCTCCGAGCTCTGGAGGGAGTCTGCTCGGCAGGGGCTGGGTCCTACCGCGCCGGCGACGCGGGGACCCTTAAAAACCACGGGCACGGAGTCCGTGGACATGGGTGACTCGGCTTGCACCATTAGCGCCCTCCCGACTCGTGAAGGAGCCTTTTTAAAGGCTTCGGATCGGGTGCCGGGGAGCGGCGTGGTGCTTTGAGTCTTCTGCTTTCCCTGCCGAGCGCAGCCGCATGCCATTCGACGGAGAGCGCTGACTTCTTCCATTGAAAATTTGGACTATTAACAACAACCCGTGAGTAATTGGGAAACCGGGTTCAAAATTTCGGATTTGGCACGAGCGGGGGCGATTTAAAAAGGAAGTCAATCCCCCCCCCCTACTGTAAGCATTCCAAAACAAGGACTGGGTAACCAAGGTCCAAAGGGAAGTATATTCCTGATAAAAATCATTAATTTCACGATGGGAAATTAGAAGAACTGTGCTGGAGGAGAAGAGTGGAGGGGGAGAAGAAAAATGCAACCCCCCCCCCCGGGAACCGGGGCGATTCGCGGAGCCTGGTGAAGAGAGACGGAGACTTTGACAGCTGTCAAAGTAGCTGTCAAAGCTGGAGAATATAAAGAGGACTTTGTTATGAGGACTTTGCTGGTTAATTTTGTTACAATTTGCTATAATATGGATATAAACTGTTGGAAAATAAGCAACAATTTGACTTTTGGATTAGAGGATACAAAGTTATTACAATCCCCCTAGAGGGGTTTCGGGACATTACAAGAACGGTCGTAAGTGGAAAAATACTCTGGGATTCGCACAGGACTTGTTATCTTCTGGGAAAGCTGCAAAACTGAAATAGTATTTTGTCTACAGAGGTATTTACATTAAAGGAGACAATAGAATTTTCTATTGAAGAAAGGAAGGGACTGGACGTAAGTTTTTGTTCCTGAATAACAAACCTCTGTAGAGATACCAGATTTCTGAATTAGAAAGTTTTAGCAGCTGAACAGGACAAGAAACCTGAGAAAGTGAGGAATAAGAAGAACAAAGGACTGATTACGACACGGAAAGAACAACGGGAGGATTGGTAAAGATCAAGGAATTTAAAGGCCTTTGTTAGATTGGACACTTGAAGTTAAATATTATTAAAATTAATAAATTAAAAGAAAACCGGCAAGATGGAATCGGGGAGAAATCTGGTCATGAATTGAGACTTCCAAGCTGATAATGTATAGACTGATGGACATGGGGAATTCAAACCGGGGAAGGGGGGGGGAGATTTGGAATCCAAAGGCTGTGTAACCATCTTTTGAATTTTTCTATATCTCTTATTTTCTATTTCTTTACATAACTTACGCATGTCATTTTATTTTGATTGGACGTGTTTAAAAAAAGGGAATTCGTGGAAGGAACTGGGGTGGATCTTGGGGAAAATCTTTTTTCTTTTCTTGTTAATGATGTGGGACGGTGGTAAGATTTGTACAATTCAATTTGGATAGTGGGTTAAACAAATTAAGCTTCAAATTGGGAGTGAGAGCTTGTAGAACCAAATTAAGGAAAGGGGAATACAGTCGGGGGGGGGAGGGGGGGAGTCCCAGAAAGTAGGCAATGAAAGTAAGGTTTTTAAATATCTTTTTTTCTTTTTCTTTTTTTCTTTGTATTTCTATATTTTTGGAAACTTTAATAAATATGATTTAAAAAAAAAAATAAACCACAGAGCCTAGGGCTTGCCAATCAGAAGGTCAGCGGTTCGAATCCCCGCGATGGGGTGAGCTCCCGTTGCTCGGTCCCTGCTCCTGCCAACCTAGCAGTTCAAAAGCACGTCAAAGTGCAAGTAGATAAATAGGTACTGCTCCGGCGGGAAGGTAAATGGCATTTCCGTGCGCTGCTCTGCTTCGCCAGAAGCAGCTTAGTCATGCTGGCCACATGACCTGGAAGCTGTACGCTGGCTCCCTCGGCCAATAAAGCGAGATGAGCGCCCCAACCCCAGAATCAGTCACAACTGGACTTAATGGTCAGGGGTCCCTTTACCTTTATACCCTCTAGATGTTGAAGGACCAACTCCTACCAGCCTGTCAACATGGCTAAGGGCTATGGATGATGGGAATTGTAATCCAACAAAGTCTGGAGGTCTAGAGATTAGCCACCCCTGGTTTACGGTATGGAAGCTTGATCCCAGCTGATCTAAAACCCAAGCAGTTCAAAAAAGTAAAAAAAATAGGAGGCAGGTTAACATTGGATCAATGTTCAGTATTAAAACCAAGAGAAACCAGATGGATCTAGTGTAAATAATTATTTAAAAATGATGCTAGACAAGTGTTTCCAGAGAGGGTGTTCCACAATGATGGTGGAACAACAGAAAGGGTTCTCTGTCCAGTAGCTACCCACCTAACCTCTGAACATGGGGACATTTGTATCAAATGTTGCCTGGACCATTTTGCAACGGACACTTCCGTAAGGTTGGTTTGTGAGCCAGGAACATTGTTACCACTGAGCTATAAAACAAAAGGGCATCAAGCCTCTAAGCCATGTAGAAGTCATCCCCGTTGACCCGCTAAATCCTTCCTATGTGAGGAACAAGATGTAGAAACATCAAAGTGAAGGAAGGCACTCAGTTATTCCCTTCTTTCATATTGCTTCACATGTGCCATGGATTCATGCTCTGGCATTGAAAACAGGTGGTGCAGCTAAGCCTCATAAGCCTCATCTCAAGTTAAGCATTGCTTGTGTAAAACAGTGCAATGTTGGGGATGGGCACATGCCTTCTAGGCAGAAGATCCCAGATTCAATCCCTCGTACTGCCACTAAAAAATCAAAAGTCTAAAAAAGATCCCCACTTGTGATTTTGGAGAACAGCTGTTGGTCAGAATCAGTGCCTGGACTGGAAGGGGAAATGGTCCCATTCAGCATTAAGCAGCTTCATATGTATGTCCCTTCTGTGTTTTTTTTTCCTTTTTCTTTTTGTCCAATGGATAGTTTACATCTGAATCTTCTCCCCCACACTTCTCCCCACAATTGCCAAAGGGCACAGATACACATTCTTGGTTATAATAAGTAAATCTAATTTGGCCTTTAAAATGCGCACTAGGACTGTTCCATAATTGGTCTTTCACCCAGTGATTGAATTGTGTGACAGTTCAGCAACCGGCTGAATGAATGAAAAACACAGAACTGCAGTGTGTGGTAGAGGCTGGCTTCAGAAGCGAGAGAGATTTGCCTGTGACCATTTTGGCAAGCGCGCAGCTGGAAAGACAAATGTTGTCATAACCTCCACCCGCTGGAATCTGGTTGTCGGTTTAGTTAACATATCCCCTGGCTATTTGAACTGGTCACTTAAGAAGTCAACAGCAAGTCAAGCTGTCGTGCATTCCTTTTTTCTTTTCTTTTTTAGTTGCTCCCCCCCCCTCTCCGCAGCAACAGCTGGCTTTCCTACATTTCTGTTTATGAATTAAACTGAAATCCTTTTTGAACATATATTCTGTAGAGGAATCGACAGGAGAAGACCAGCAAGTAGATAAATGCCTGCTTCAGAAGAGCCAGAAATGGCTTAAATCAGAAATCTTCTTTCTTCTCAAAGCCCTGTCCCTATCTGGTTTTCTCAAGGAATCCTTGTATTACTTGGAAATGGGGTTTTTGAGCTTGTTTTAGAGCTGGTGGCCAGTCCTGTTTTCAACTGCATAAACTGAGAATGTTCTCTGGGGGACACCCAACACTCCATGTATGTTGCATAGGAATTTCAGTAGGGTGGTAACTTTGCATAGCAAAAACGAAGAAGATATGCATTAACACACGTACCCCCCAAAATCCAAAGATGCACATAAAATGTATACATGCTAATTTAGAAATTATATCTGCAATTTAACTAGAAAGGCAGCACATTTTGCCATAGAGGAGAAGACAGTGACAAGGTGACCTGTTCAGCCTGCTGTCCAGGAGATCATTATTGACCAGCAATGCTAAGGCCCCTGCATCCCCTTATTATGGTTCCTTTTCTATCTTGGAAGTGTCCTCTGGAAAGTAGGGCACATGGCTACACCGGTGGTGTGCAAGCTGTCTTTCAGGGAAGCTTATCTTACCTCTCTGTAAGGCTGGAAGGCTACAAGTAAGTCTCCATGTAAGACTGGCAGCAGCTCCCCAAAGTTTCAGGCAGGGGTCTCCTGTTGAAAAGAGAGGTTTGGGAGAGAGATCCTTACTCTCTCATAGCAGATTTAAGCACAAGGGTGACTACTCCAAACACGTTCAGACTTGGTTAGATTTACATCTGCCCTCATTCACCTTTAAACAAATGTTCCCACCAAAAACACTTAGGCTAGAATAAACCACAGACACCTAGCTTTGAAAATAAGTGAATGTTTTGCTCACAGAGTTTCCAGAAATTGCATCAAAGCAGTTTCCATCTGTTGGCAGTAAAAGAAAGAAAAAGAAAAAGGTTCTAACTGACTTAAAAAGAAAAGTATTTGGTTTCCTAACAAAAAGGATCGCACAATCTTTGGATTAGCAAAGATTCAGGCTGTAAAATCTCATTTTAGAGATTCAGTTCACTTGCAAGGAGCCATAGCCACATGGCTCCTTCTTCACGTGTTTCAGGAAGCACAGAGAGAAGCAGGGAGCGGAGGCTGTTGAGATCCTGCTAACTTGAGCTGAGGCTCAGGTTAACCCTTTCATGCATGCAAGTGTGAGTCGGTAACTGTCCTATCTCTCCTATCCCTATCCCTGTGTTCTTCTGCATACAAAGCAGATGCTCTACCACTGAGCAAGAAGTTGAACCCAAAGTATATTGGTCCCTTTGAGGTAGAGGAACAGATCAACCCAGTAGCTTTCCATCTACATCTGCTGCCCTCCATTGTGCTAATATAGACATCACAATCACAACTCAAACAAGTGCTAACACTGTCAATCTAAACTGATTACTCCCCACTCCCTGTCTTAGTCTCAAACTTGAGAACTCACAGGAATGTCTCTTGTTGAACTTGGGCATTTTACAAATTGTATAATTGTTGCCTCAGGACAGATCAGGTCTTAGGAAGTATATGTTGGCATTGGATAGAACTAGCATGTGTGTGTGTGTGTGTGTGTGTGTGTGTGTGTGTTTAAAAAGAACTTGGATGATTTGACTGTGACAGTGCTTAACCATCTTGCAACATTTAGGACTAATAAATGTTTCATGTTATCCAGGTATTTGCTCTAGGACTCTGGAAAGGTGAAGAGGACTTTTGCCAATCACCACAATTGCTAGCTTTTACTGGTCTTTTACAAACCAGATCAGAAAATTCTAAATTTAGATCTATTGTTCTCCTATTAGATATATAGCCTGTGGTTTATGAGCATAGTTGGATAGGCTATAGTAAAAAAGAATTGTCTTGCGAGTTTTTATGCAAGTCTGCCAGGTTTCATTACCAAGCAAGCAGTGGTCCCTGAGTCAACATTTTGTTCTTCATAGTGTGCTCTTCTTTTTAATTTTTTAAAAATAATCCCATTGGGCACCTTCTAAACCAAAGGAAGTCAGAAGATAGATCTCCCCACCTACCGGCAAATCTCTGGTGGACAATATATTACTCCCAATTCTTCTGTCACTAGCATTAACAATAAAGCCTCTCCCTCCACACCCTTTCATTGCTGGTGGAATTTTAAAAAAAAAATCTTTGGGGGAAGGAACGAGGAGTGGGTTTTTGTCTGAAAGGACTGCAAGCTCACGTCTACTGAAAGTGAATTCTTTCTTTGAGCATGTATTCAGATGTGCTTAATTTTAAGTGTATTTGCCTTCAAAGCCAGCCCAAGACATTTTCCAGCCTGAGGCATAGGGGCAAAATGGTGCACACATGCACGCATTCCACATACAGTAGTGAATCCTACTGCAGTAGTAGCATTTGGGCACTGCATTGCCCCTGAGGGGCAATGTTGACTGAACTAAAAAGTTTCAATACATATTATGTTGACTTGTTGAGTTTAATTACTTGTCAGATGAAGTTATTAAACTCATTTTAAATAAAAAAAAAATTCAAAAAAAATGTGTCGTGAGCAACCCCCCCAAAAAAAATTTATTTTAAAAACACATATTTTTGCCATTTTGTCACACACACCCCTCAGTGATGACACCCAGGGCGACCCGCACCCACCGTACCCACCCTTCCGACATCACTGGGTATGAACTGTTCAGCATGGAACAGGTTGCCCCAGAAGGTGTTTAGAGGTTTCTATGCGGAGGCTGGGTGGCCTCCTACCAGAAATGTAGCAGCAGGTTTCCTGCATCAGCTGGGTTTGGAGTAGATGAGGTTTGAGATCCCTTCCAATTCAATGATTCTATGAATGTCTAAGTAGTCTGGACTTAGAGTGCACTGCAATCAATGGAAGGTATTGTAAACAAAACATCTGCCCTTTTTCCCTCATGTGGTATCCAAGAGCCCATATAGAGTCCTTACGTAGGTCCCTATTGGTAGGAGAAAATAATAGAGGCCAACCAGAGAATAATGAGAAGCAAAGCAGCTAGTAAGCCTGATCTTTATTGATCTGTTGCAACAGGGTGCTCCCCTTTCATGCTGGAAAGGAGGAGGAACCCAGAACCAAGGTGTGCCTGCCCTTATATAGACATTTTTAATTGCCTGCCCTGGAGCTCAAGACCACCCCTCCATACATCATACATACATCACAGAAGGGGTGTAACCCAAGACCACCCGCCACATAACTACATCACAGAAAAGGTGGTCTAAAACAGAAATTTGAATGTTTTTCCTGTCTGCCAGGTTATCTGATTGCCTTTCCTGATAGTCTGTCACCCACTAAAATGCTGATTACTCAATTCCTGAGACAATGGGAAGGCTCCATGACCCCCTCCCTCCTTGTAAAGAAAACATTTGGTCAGTTTGGGAATCAAAAATGGTTTCAGGTCGGTCTTCCTGTGCTGATCTATGTACGTGCTTGGTTGGTACATTTATGAACATTTAATATATAACTAAGACCTTAAAGGTCTTAGATCACAAAGGTTTGTCCAGAGTATGGATAACCTTCATAGAATATAATGCTTTAAAGTTTCCCATAAGCATCTGGTTGGCCACTGAGAACAGGATGCTGGGTTAGCTGAGCCATTGGCCTGATCCAGCAGCCTCAGCTTATGTTCTTAGATGCTGCAGTGAGAATGAAGAGAAAGGGTATGCTAAATAATGACTGTACCATGCACGCAATCCCATGTCACAATTTGGGCAGCATTAAACCTGGGGGGGGGGGGGTTGCAGATGCTCAATTCATAAATATGCTGAACATTCCAGTCCAGGAAATTATGAACTTCCATGACATCACAGTGACTAACTGCTCCAGGCTTGCAATTTCCTACTTTCTGTATGCCCAGAAAAGTGACTCATGGCTACTCAAATACAAGCCCCACTGAGTTCAGTGAGACTTACCTGCAGGTGGATGTATGGGGCTGGGTAGGTCTTATTCTGAGAATGAAGTGTGCCTTCGAGTTTAATTCAGAAGAAAACAGGACTTGGAGCTATCAGTTCAGGAAGCATCTTGATGAATAAATAAATAAACATGTATATTTATATAATAGCTCCCCACACATATACACAAGATCTGAGGCTCCGCAGATTCTATTAGTCAGTCGCCCTTTGGTTCATAGTATGCGTAAGCTCCTTTCCAGTAACTAAGTTGCCTGAGTCATTGGGCTGGTCTTGCTCAGTAAATGGAACACACAAAGAGAGGCAGTTATAGGTATGGATTCTACAATTTTGTTCATGACAGCATCCACCTTGCCTTCTATATCTACTTTCCAATAATGTGTGGTTTTCATTTGGCCCTTGGTGGGGGTGGTTTTAGCTCAAACACTATAATCAAAGCACGTATAGGAAAGTCGATCTGGCAGAAAGCAAGAGAGAATATTGTAAGATATTATGCAGGCTCTAGCAGATCTAGGATTATATCAGATGCAACGTGTTTCGTCTACAGCAAGTTTGGCCAATCTGAGAACCAGCCTAGCCTCTAAACAGTAGTCCAGGGACTAGAAGTGTGTGTGTGTGTGTGTGTGTGTGTGTGCGCGCGCGTGTGTGTGTGTGTGTACACAATATTTATGCTGCTTTTCAAACAAAATGTCCTCCTAAAGTGACTGATCACCAAGAAATTATAAAGAAAAAATACAGTAGAACAACATCAAAATCTAATAACTGAAGGCACACGTAATTAGAAATTATAACAAATCTTAAAAAACAAAACAAATGGAGCAGCAGTTAAAATCAAAGTGATATAAAACAACATACCAGCCAGTTTCTTTTGCAAGATAAACCTGGCACCATTGAGCAATAAGGAATTTCACACATATGATAGGCAGAGTATTATTCAAATCAGAATTCTTCAGGTTGTTTTCAAATTGTTCTTAAAAGCAGGATCTGAGCACAAAAGCCCTCTGCCTTCTTTTGATTCCCAGCAACTGACACAGAGGCACTGCCTCCAACGGGGGAATTAGAACATAAACATTGTGGCTAATAGTCATCAAAAGCCTTATTCTCTATGAATTTGTCTAATTCACTTTTACAGCCATCTAACATGCCTCTGGACAGCCTGTAGACTGGATGTGGGCCTGTTGTTGCTCATCCAGCAACTGGCATTTAACAGCATGCGGCCTCTGAATCTGGAGATTCCATATAGCCATCATGGTGAATAGACCTTTAAGACACCAATACTTCATGAATTTGTCAGATCTCCTTTAAAGCCATGTAAGCTAGCAGCTATCACCACATCCTGGGGCAGTGAATTCCATAAATTGATGATGTGTTGTGTGAAGAAGTACTTTCTTTCTTCTGCCTGAACCCTGACAAAACTTTATCACCACCTTGAATGAAGCCTTGTATATGTGTTTTTTAGAGGCACTCTGTAAATCAGCCTTCACCAACTGGACACCTCCATCTGTTTTGGACTACAACTCTCATCAGCCACGTTCTGGCTGGAGCTGATGGGAATTGTGGTTCAAAACATCTGGAGGGCACTAGGTTTGCAAAGGATGGAGTAAGCTGAGCAATAAACAGGGACCCACTTCACTGAGGTATTCAGCCATGCAAGTCTTCCCGACAAAGCGTCCAGCAGCAGATTCCAGCAGAGAGAGAGAGAGAGACAGGCTGAGGATGTTGACTTGCACTCTGAGCCCATCCTTAGAGAGAACTAGAAACCGGAATTCTCAAGGATTTTGGAAGACAAACAAAACTGGATTAATAAGCATGTCATCTTCTGAAAGTTTCTTGTGGGCAAAATAGCTATCATTTTCTGGAAGACAGCCTAACTTTACTCTAATAAAAAATGACTCCAATTGAATGAGAAAGAACTGGAGGCTGGGAATTATGAAAACAAACAATTGACCACATTTCAATTTTGTGGTGCAGGAAGCGATGAAGAGACGCAAAGCTAGAAGAAAACCCTGCCAAGTCTTCTGGGGAATCTGTTGATGCTTTTAAACAAAAACAAAAACAAACAAAAAAACAGGGCATGCATCAGTTCCATTTGTTTTCTGGTGCCATTACCAAACAATAGACTCCATTTATATGAATTGTGTACATTTATACAGTCAAGCACCTTGGGGGAAAGTATTAAGCAAAAATCTTCTAACAGCATTGTGTGCTCCATCTTGGGATTCTTGATGGACATATCTCCTTACAAAGACAAATTGCCTCATAGCAGCTACATTTTCTGCAATCAGTGAATTTCCAGTACACTTACTGCATATCGGTAGTTGTTTTTCTTACCTGTCTCCAAACTGGGTAATTATTAGCTCTTTTCAAACTGGGGCCATATTTTGAATAAACGTTGAAGGCTATGCAACACTCATTTTGTCCACTGACTATCCTTCACAAGCTGAGACCCAACAAATGGACTTATCTTCAGTGAGAACAGCAGGGACTTTGGATGAATGCTCCCTTCATCTACCTCAACTGCTCATTCCCATTTGCTCACGCATAAGAGTAACCAGCTGTGCTCAGGGTGGCTGCCATTTCACCTAGCAAATGATGAGCAGTTGTTTATATCATTGCATGTATGTATTTACTCCATTTATATCGTGCCCTTCTACCCAAAGGAAGCCAGTGCAGCAAGCACATCAATATTATTATTATTTTAAAAGAATTTTTAAAACAGTTAAAAATATTATCTTCTAGGTTGCCAGGAACAATATCTTGCAACCGCCAAATGCCTGGGTAAACAAGAATGCTTTTAAATTCCCCCTGAAAATCCCTCAATAATGTGGGAGGTGCACTGCAGTTGTTGCATCAATGATCCAAAGAAGTGGCGCACCCAATGGATTACTACAACCACAGTATTGCTGTAAGACTGAGGGGTGTGTAGTTCAACAGGAGAAGATTAAGGGAGTGGGTGATCATCTTAATAGTCCCAGGAAAGCTGCCACTTAACCTTCCTTTTTAGAAAGAAGATTGGCTAATCGCCATCAATAGCTGGTCTTCTGAATGACTGGAAAACATTTCTCCCTCCACTCCAGCCAAGGTTGGGCTGACCTAGATGTCTCTGTGTGAGAAGAAACAAATTCGGAATTCAAGATAGAAGATGTGATAGGTACGGATAATTGAGTTCTTAAGCTGCCTCTTTGGAGACCTGATACAGAAGCACTAGACTTCTACCCACTGCTGTCCACTGCAGTGTTTAAGGTATGTCATCAACACCAGTGTTCAACCTATATACTATATTACAAAACACCAGAAAGCCTCCAAAGACTTTCTTCTGAATGAAATCAAAGTTAAGTAACCACAGCACTCTCAAACTCCTCACCTCCTAGGGAAGTGGGTGAGCATAACGGGATAATTTTGCTGTTTTTATCTTGATCTTCCTCCAAAAACATCAGGTTGAGAGGGAGTGATGTCTTTGGATCAATGACTACGCTGAGGGCCTGACTGGGCTTCTGGGCGACCAGTTGTTAATCCTTACAAGAAATAAAGAAAATAAAGGTTCTGTCTAGATAAGCTAATTTAAGGCATTTCCACCTCAATAAAAGAAATTAATTCTAACCTTGAAAGAAGAATAGATTCATCCAATCTTATAGTGCAGTGACTTCATGGACTATTTTAATATTCATGGACCATCATGTATAAGGCCTCAAGCTCTTAGCAAAACTAAGCTGTGGAATTATTTAATATTTTCTTCTTACTTATTTCCTCTCCCTTTTTTTGTAAAACACATTACAGATGGAACTCACCATATACCAGTAATTAAAATAAAATGGAGTAATAAAATTGTCCAGTCACCAAACTGGTGGGGGGTGGGTGAAAAAAATTGCTATGATTCAAGTGTGTGAACAGTCACTGCAATCTGTTGATTACAAACAAGCCTGAAATAGTGTGTATTCTGGATCAACTCTGGAGCAGCTAATCAACTTATCAATATTTGTCACTGAAGAAGACCATATGGTCAAAATACACTTGGCAACTCAAAAGTGTTGCTTATCCATATCAGGTTGTTTAGTTATTCTCTTCTGTTTTTCAGTCCACGCTGTATATATATGCAAATATGTAATTTTTACAAAACCACATGATATATAAACATAAAACAAGAACATCTATTTATCACACAGATAATACAGAATTGTGCATTTGAAACAACTATCACACATGAATATTTATCAAGCTTTGATTTAAATTCTTTACCCAGTACTTAGCCTTATTCCTATACTAAAAGCAGGTTCCCATACTATTGATTATTCTACCTTTACAATGCTTCTACATTAATATACTAAAAGCAGGTTCTCATACTATTGATTATTCTACCTTTACAATGCTTCTACATTAATATAGAGTCCACACCATTTCCTGATACTCTGAACTCTCTACTGACATATTAAGCTACTAGATTCTTTCCTTGTTATGTAATACCATTGTAAGGTTTATAATGTACATTTGTTCCCAGATTTTGTTTTTCTATTCAAGTCTATTTTACTGGGTATAATTGTTATTTCTATGCTTGGGTATACAAAATTATGACTATTCTTAGAATGTATAGCCCCCAGAACCACTGTGATGTTGCTATACTCACTTAAATTTAACAGGCAAACAACAACAACAGGGTGCATAGGGATTTGTACATGAAATGTCTTATTTATTACGTTCTTTACCAATTTCCAAAGAATTTGCACTACAGTCATAACTTGGAGGTAGAACGGAATCCGTTCCAGAAGTCCATTCGACTTCCAAAACATTTGGAAACCTCCTGCAGCCAATCAGAAGCCACGGAAGCCCTGTCGGATGTTCGTGTTCCAAAAGAACGTTCACAAACCAGAACAATCACTTCCAGGTTTGCGGCATTCAGCAGCCAAAACCTCTGAGTTCCAGGGCGTTCAACAATCAAGGTACGACTGTATAAAAGGTAAAGGTAAAGGGACCCCTCACCATTAGGTCCAGTCGTGGACAACTCTGGGGTTGCGGCGCTCATCTCACTTCCGGTCATGTGGCCAGCATGACTAAGCCACTTCTGGCAAACCAGAGCGGCGCACGGAAACGCCGTTTACCTTCCCGCTGGAGTAGTACCTATCTATCTACTTGTACTTTGACGTGCTTTTGAACTGCTAGGTTGGCAGGAGCAGGGACTGAGCAACGGGAGCTCACCCTGTCGTGGGGATTCGAACCACCGACCTTCTGATCGGCAAGCCCTAGGCTCTGTGGTTTAACCCACAGTGCCACCTGTGACTGTATATGAGGCTCTTAATCTCATGGGGTTGGACTAGACGACCTTGGGACCCCTTCCAAATTTACAATTCTATGTTTCTATGATCGCACATCCACCATAAATGGGGGTGGGGACCCTCATTCATCTTCAGTTATCTTCTTCCAACAATTGCCCTCCTCCACACCCCCAGTTGTTTTAGCTTTCCAGATAGTCTAGAACCATTGTATGGCCATCTAATAAGAATTATCCCTATAGTTTAGAACTATGGAAAGGTTGTGCGTATGCTAAAGAGAAGGAAGGGATGTTTGCTGGGGAGAATGTGTGTCTCCCCATCCCTAATGTACAACAATGCATTGAGCAAGACTTGCCGTTCTTTTGACTGCCATACATGGTGTCTCCGTGCTTAGTGGTCAGGAATTATTTTGGTTCCCCACTGAAAAACCCCACCCCACCCACATCTGGGCTTGGGGCTCCATAGGGTAAAGGGTGTGGGCTTTGGGGAATGGAGGTAGCTTGAGATTCCCCTTGTAGAAAGAAAGCAGCTTCTTCTGGAAGCCCTTTGCTGAGTAGGTCACAGCAAGCCTTTTTCCTGGCCGTTTCGTATGAAATAAATAAAATCCTGAACGTCATTTGTACTCAGAAATCAAAAGGTCTGAGTACCAGGCTCACCATGAGCGCTAGCAGGAGGGGCGGGGGAACCCTGAAAAATCCAGAGAGAGAAAAACTGTGTGTGACATCTAGTCGCGTGTGTTTTGAATTACTGTGCATTAATCAAATGTTTTGTGAACCATTTTAAGTAAGTGGAAGAGACTAGTGGAATGAAACAATATAATCCAGTACAGTGAAAACATGCATGCCCTAAGGCAGAAAAACTTGTAGTTTTCTTTGCTATAACATAGTCAAAAGAGGAGGGGGGTTGTTGATTTTTACGCGCGCATTCATGTGATTGACTAAGTGGCATTTGAGAAGGCAACGAGTCAGGCACAAAAACGTTAGGATAACGGACAGCTTCTTTCAATATTGGAAAAGATATCATCAGTATGGCATAAATGAAAATTGCTCTATGACTATGGACACGGGAAGATACCAAATGATAGCGATTCTAATGATGTGAGATACATTTCTTGCTTGATTTTTGTATGCGTCCCACCATAGGTTGTTGGACTCTATTATGCTGACTGGGGCAGATGTGAGCTGGAGTTCAACAACATCTGGAGGGCCACAGGTTCCTTGTCCCTGGTAAACAGAAATGAAATCTGAGAGATATATAAATTATGTTTGTTTTGTTTTGTTTTGTTTTGGGTGTATTTTCATGTACTTCTTTCAAGCAAAGTCATTTCTTGAGGCTAATGGTTAGCCAATGTTTCTAACAGCTTTTGAGATCTGCAAGAGTAGCTACAGAAAATCCTTTGCCATTTTTGAGGTGAAGGCGGATGGAGAAACATTTGTAAACATAGAAAAGTGTACCTGCAACAATCCTGTGATTTGTCAACATCATGACAATCCCAATAAATTGGATTTTACTGCAGCATAATAGAAATGGCTAAGGAATTTAATGTTTTCCCATTTTGATAAAAACAGGCCTGATCCACACCTCCTGGGCAAAAGTGCAGACCGGAACTTACTTATCCACAAGTTTTCATGCTTCACAAAAAAGGTGCAGTTTTCAGCTCAAAGATATCAGCATAGAGCTCAAAATGTAGAAAGAAAATACAATTTAAAATGCCTATTAATATCTGTATTTAAACATTCCTTTTCATTTTTTTTTTAAACACAAAAATACGTAGATTGATGTTGAAATGGGACAGAATGCATTTATGGATGAACACATCCATTTTGTTCCATTTCTGCATTTGATGTGAAGGGTTTTTGTATTTTTAAAAAAGATTCCTTATGGGGTGGTCTGAGCATGGGTTGCCTTTTTTATTATTTTTCTTTCCTTAAGCAAACAATCAAAATACCAAAATCATACAATTTATAACATATGTACAAAACATATTGTACTATGGACAGAAGCAAACTAAGATATGATTAAGTAGACAAAATCCTATTTTGGATCCTTGCAGCAGCAGAAAGGGGAAATCTAGCAAAGGTTCCTGTTCTTATTTTGTTTGTTCCAGCCAATAAGCGAACCAAACACCATTCAAAAGTCCTTCCTTGATATTTTACTAGGAGTAAGCAATCTAGGCTTGCCATATGTTAGGAAAATTCTTGACATGTCCTGGTGTAAAAATGGTGTCAGGGTGGAATTTTACCAGATTGGCGAAATGTCAGGGAAAACCCCACATGATGGAGGAAAAAACAGCTCCAAAAGCTTAACATCACTATTTTGTGGGGAGGTTTCTCCAAAAAAAATCTCAACATTTTGTGGTCTTCCTAAAGAAAAGCACATTTGCGGGTGTCATGAATTTCACTTTTTTGAAATATGGCAACCCTAATCTGTTTCACTCCCCACTATAAAAGTTGCATAGAAAAAGAACATGTATTAATCTTTCTTTTGCTTCATCTCTGCAGGGTTATCACTTCTGGGGCACCTAGAAAGTAGACAGTGGCACCTGCGTCTGGTAAAAATGCTTCCTGGAAATGATGCCCAGACTACACACTTCAGCAGTGACTGCAGGGGTGTCCCTCTGCTCACATCCACATGTGGGTGTTGCTAACGTGGGCACCAGAAAAGAGGTGCTGGAGAAAAGAGCGGTGTGTGTCACATGGCCTGTTCTACACCTCCTAAGCTATCCTACTGCCCCCAGGCGCAGTGAAGGATGCTGTGCCATCAGCAGCATTGCTGAAGTGAAAGTCAACTGCTTGTCCAATCACCTTCTGTATGTGGGATGGGATGGCGGTGTGTGGGTGGGGTGCCATCTTGACCTTTGCACCAGGAAGCCAAATGTCTTGAGCCACCTCTTCTTACCCCTGAAGGTCAGAGCACAGAAACTCTAAAGGACAAACCTTCTGACACAGACAGTGAACAAATGCTGTGAGGATGCATCAGGTCCTTTCCAGCTTCCTGATGGAGCCTTAAAGCAATAAGGAGAAGCTTGTGGCTGTGTTAATGTATTTGCTCTCCATGAAAATATGTAGCACTTTCCCTCTTTCCCTTGAGCCATCTCACACTTTGGGCTCATCTGTCTTAAAGGCAGCATTATCTGTGATCTACCACAGCCCCATCTCTCTCAGCTGTGTATATTTTTAGGACTACATGGAAGTAAGCCATTTCTACGTGCAGGCTTTGTGTGTGTTGATTATTATCCTGCTAAGTTAGCCTGGCGTATTCCCCCCTGCCCCCGTCAAACAGGAACACGCTGTTCATGCACACACTCTCCTTCCTTGCTTGTGTTTGTCTTGTAAAGTCCAATTTTCTCTAACTGCATCTTGCCACGCACTGTAAACCACATTTGTGTCCCATTTAAACTTTGAAACCACAATAGATGCAGAGGAACAAGAGGAACCACACACCCTGCCTTTCTTGACAACACTCCCACACATGAATAATTAGAAGCACATTAAAATACTACACACACATCGAAAGAACGAGACAGCTGCTCTGCCTCGTGCTCCCTGTCTCAACCTCTTCCACTTTCAATTCTACCCAAAATCGCCTGGAACAGTAAACAGGGTAAGGGAAACTTAATACAAACAATCTGTGACACAACAGGAATAAATATCCTAATAAAGATTTCCTGACAAGTGTACGCAGTCAGGAGGGTTTGGGAAGGCTTTGTTTTAATTAGCCAATGTACACCGCGCACTTGCCTTAGGAGTGCGTACCTCACTAGTGGGACCATGCATTAGTGGCAAGGCAGGTGAGAAGAGTAGATAGAAGGAAGAGGTCTCTCTTGACTGCTTTCAACCCTCAGAGCTAGGATTGTTGGCCTTTCAGTGGGAATGCTGCATAGTGTTTCCATATGCCCCAAATTGGCTTGGATAATACAGAAATGAAACGTCTTGTCCAAGGTCCAGAACAACCGCCTTTCTGGATGGATATGTGCCTGATGAAACAGGGAGTGGCTGTGGAGAAAAGATGCATTTTATGGACAAGTCTCAAAACAGCAGTGCTGTATCATTTCAATGGATCAAGGGCAAATCAGAAAAAGACTGTTCTTTTCTGGCAGGAATTGCAAAGTTATAGTAAATAGTGGCATTCCAGGTTGGTCTAACCCTGTGGGCCGGATGCGGTCCAATCGCCTTCTCAATCCAGCCCACAGACGGTCCGGGAATCAGTGTATTTTTACATGAGTAGAATGTGTGCTTTTATTTAAAATGCATCTCTGGGTTATTTGTGGGGCATAGGAATTTGTTCATCCCCCCCCAAAAAAAATATAGTTTGGCCCACCACATGGTCTGAGGGACGGTGGCCCACCCACAGCTGAAAAAGGTTGCTGACCCCTGCTCTAGCACAAATAAGAGTGTCAGGGGTTCTAGGAACCCCTGAACAAATCCTAAACTATATCCAGTGGCAGACTTGGGGCTCTCAACTTTCAACAGCACCCGGTGCAGTGCTAAAATTTGGCACCCCCTGCCTCTTGCACTCTGTTCTACAGCATTGTTGTGGCGCCCCCTGCAGTGCGGCACCCAGTGCGGTCTAACCAGTTGTGCTAAGCTAAAACAGTCTCTGCTCTATCTGTAGGAAGTGCAACAGCAGGGGTCATTCAGTTAGTACCTTAAGGGTTAATTCTGTTGACAGCCAACCAAGAGTTAGTGGTGGAGGTATTATTTGGCAACCTGGCAAAACAGCATGAGTATTACTGACATAACGTGCTGTGGTTGGCGGTGTTTTCATGCATTGTCGAATATTTCCCTGCTATGAACAAGACCAACCTGCTTACCAAATAGTTACATGACCACTGTGGTACTTTACCTTGGTAAAAGCTGTGTTAACTGATGATAAATGGTTCACCACCCTCAGCAAGCTGTTTTGCCTACTCCAGCTGTTTAGCCAGGCAGGTTATTTTCCAGAGGAGATGCTGATCCAGTTTATAAAAACAGCACGTTCTATTTGTTATTTGCTCAACACGCTGAGTGCTAGGTCCTTTTCTAACTGTTCTCCAGGCCTTCACTCTAGGAAAACTTTGCTGCTGTTATTGGCATCCACCTGTCTCAAAAAAGAACGGAGTGCACCTCTGGGTATGAAGTCATATTGCTGCATTTGCAGCTACAAAGTGACAACCATGGGGTGCAAGCCAGGGCAGTGTGTAGGGAGGTCCTGGGCTGCCCAGACGACGAGACCCCACTCTCAGCCTCAGTGATGTAGTCCAAAGGAAAGCAGAGAGATACATTTAGCACCAACATGTCTGCCGGAGTTGCCAGAAGGAGGCGTACGAGGCACCATCCAACCATCTTAGGGACTCTGCTCCAGCTTTGTGTAGGATTTACTCCATAGCCTTTTTGTCTCCCAAAGATATCCCACAAGGCAATGGAGGTTTAGGATCAGAGTTTTCCTTCTCCTAGATGGCTACCTTTCCAGGGTGACAAGCCACGTCTATTGCGTTGAAGTCTCCAAGAACTGCAGCCTCTCTAGGAATGTCAGCTAAGAGCCCGTCTCTGAAACTAATTGCAAAAGGGGCTCAGGGAAAGCATTATAAATGGGAAGGGAACAGGAAACTCTGATGTAAGAGAAAAACACTCAAAGTAGAAATGTGAATGTTTGTGAGCAGTTTTTGAGAACTCGTCCCTAATGTTCCGTTTTGCTTCCAACTGAAAACTGGCCTTTACGGAGTAAATATGCAGGTCACAGAAAGAGTAAAATTGCACCCCTTAGGGTTATTTTGGCCCTTCACAAAAGCATGTTTTCTCCAGATTCTTAAAGAATTGTCTTGAGGGGTTAGATTCTCCGAGAAGCAAAACTATAAAAGAAGCACCTTTAATCCTTGATTAGACTAAAGGGTTTTGCTGGGTATCAGAATCTGACTTTCACTCAACAGAATGACTTTTAATACACCTTTATATGTATTGTATTTGACCAAACTGTGGGAGGCAGTGGAAGACAGGAGTGCCTGGCGTGCTCTGGTCCATGGGGTCACGAAGAGTCAGACATGACTAAACGACTAAACAACAACAACATATGTATTGTATGTTTGAATAGGTAGCCGGGGGGGGGGGGACACAGGAGAGAGAATCCAGAAGGAAACTCGTTTGGTTTAAAAAGGCTCAATTAGTCACCAGGTTCAAGTGCCTTGACAGCAAGATGCAAGTTAATTAGCTGGGGCTGCTGTGTTTTCATCTGCTTGTGAAACAGCCCATCACATCTGAGAGAAAATACCTCCCCACACCACACACCTTCCCATGTAAACACCTTCGGTTGTGAGCCTGAATGTGGTTATTAGCCATCCATAAAACAAATCAGCCTAATTAAACAATGTGACATGGTAGCCCTGAGCAATTCAAATAGCTCCTTCTTCAGAAGTAAAAAGGAGCTGGTAAGTAGGTTAAGGAAATGGAATGTTTTGACCAGGGGAGTATATTTCGAGAAACCTCTATGTAAGGACCAGATCTGAAGACCTTTTGAATCATGCTCTTCAATATTAAAAGCAAAAGTATCCCAAGAAGTATAGAAAGGAGGGCATACTGTAAACAGAATGCAGCCATGTTCATCCGAGTGGCTGTGGACAAATCAAAGTGGTCTGATAATCAGACGTGAATACCACTTAAATAAGGAAAGCAGACACACTTCTACTAATTGGATTTAAATATACACAATAATAATAAGAAATTGTGTGTTAACCACCCTGTTAAGGGCACAATCCAGCCAAATTGAAACATTTTGTAGCACAATTTTATGAATATTTGCTCAGAGGTAAGTCTTTGCTTTTCCCCCATTTAATTATGAATATATCCAGAAATGGATCCTTAAAGCATTCTGAGAACTTACCCCAGCCCAAATGAAATCAGAAGCAGTACAACAACCAGATATTTACTTGCATTTATGACCAATTCATATCCAACAATGTGTGTACACAAACACATGCACCAGTATGTTTTTCATGTATGTAGTTGTGTTGGTGGTGTTTTTCATTGTTATTAAAATGCATATATATATATATATATATTCTGGAGTCAGTTTAAGTCACTCTGAATATGTTTTACTGGAAAATAGCACAGAATATATGAATCAGTAAAAATAAAATAAAAATGAAGCAAAATGAAATAAACTGTTATGACAGTAAGTGTTCAGTCTCCTGTAATTTTACACATAGGTTTAAGCTTAGGCTGTCATTCGCATTTGTCTGGTGCCAATGAATGCCAGACTGGAAGAAACTGCCAAGTTTTTTGTTTAAAAGTGTGATCTCACATGAAATGCCATTTCGATGTTTGCTTAACTGCCATGTTAAGAAGAAACAGCACCCATTCTGAGCTGGCCTTTCTCCAGTCATGGCATCCATACCTGAGATCCTCAGGCAGCTGGCAACCCCAGCACTGTCACCTGCTTTGGGTTCTCCTTTCATTTTAATTTTGAGCCTGGCACTCAAAGCATCATTGGGTGGCAAGGCCAAGTTCTTATTTATATTTCCTACGATTGCACACCAAGGCCCACTGTTGCTGACACCGTCAGATAAGTCCTTCAGGGTCTACCAGTTGGTATAAGAAGGCCACCAGAAAGCCCACTTGGAGCTGGCCCTATGTCATAACTGTCAATTCAAAGGAGCCCAAGTCCAACTCACAGGGTTCTGGAAAAGCAAAAGGAGTGCCCCCCTCCCTGATTATTGGCCGAAGAGGAAGAGTCAAACTGCTTGTTTTAAAGAAAGCCAGGCTAGAAAACCGCTCAGGTTTGTGGGAAGTCCTAAGAAGATGAGCTCTCCTTTTTCCGACATCGGTCAGCCAAATTATTCCTGGAAGCCCATATCCAGAGCCTGAAGGAAATAGCCAAAAGGCTGGTCCAAAGAAACCATTCCCATCCTACCTCACAGATCTGCGAATCAACTTGCTGTTGTCTCCATTTGGAACGAGGGCCAAACAGCCTTTTATTTCACATTGCAGCTTTGAAGCACACGTTCTCATCGCAGACAAAACTGTGATGTCTCTATGGCAAACGGAAAATGATCAAATGGGAAAATCAGGTTCTCACAGTGACTTTTGTTTTTATCGTTACAAAATCAGTGAGAACAAAGCAGGTAGGAAAAAGCAATTGGCATAGCAATACTTAAGCTCAAACCATGAATAGGGGGACTGTGTACAACAGCCACACTTTTTCCACCTCCACCCTTCCATTGTAGAGCAGGAAGATCTGAAAGGAGGGTGAAACTTAGACTGCATACAATTTAAAGCACATATAAGATCCAGTGTGGTATAGTGGTTAGAGTATCAGACTAGGACCTGGGAGGCCAGGGTTCAAATCCCCACTCAGCCATGAAGCTCACTGGGTAATCTTGAGCCAGTCACTAGCCAGTCAGCCTAACCTACCTCACAGGGTTGTTCTTGGGGGGTTAAATGAGTAGAACCATATACACTACCTTGAGCTCTTTGGAGAAAAATGTGAGGTATAAATGCAATCAATCAATAAATAAAAGCACACCCACCCACCCAAAGAATCCTGGGAACTGTACTTTAACAGTGCTGGGAATTATAGCTCCGTGAGGAGTAGACTACAGTTCCCATCATTCTTTTTGGGAAGGCTTCAAGTGTATGCAATCCTTGTTCAGCTGAATGTTCAATCCTCACCACTATCAGAAATCTAGATCATGAGAATTCAGCTGAAGATGCTTACAATCCCTCTTCCAGACCTTCTCATATGGGGAAAGGAGCAGGACTGGAAATGTTAAACCTTAACCCAGCAGCTGATGTGCCGCTCACAAGGGCTGGATGATATCTGGTTTCCGACATCATGATATATCACCAGCTAAACACCACGATATACCGATATATAACCATGTCTGAAGTAAGGATGGCGCCATGTAGAGGCATCGGCGGGCTTCATGGTTTTTCCCGCATCGTGATTTTTGCCAGTGCCTGCTCTTGTGATTCGCTGCCCCCTTGCAGGAGGCAGGGGAGAGTTGAGCCAGCAGAGTTAACAGGGGCTGCAGAAACCAAGAGAAGCATTGGCTGGCTTCATCTTTTCCCCCATATATTTTTTTTGCACAGCACACACATACATCATGATTTGCGATATATTGCCGGGTCAAAAATTTTGAAACCAATATCGCATTATGGACTTCAAACTGCTTTTAGACGATTTACCAATATATCAATTGACCTCCATCTGGCTGAGTTGCTGCAACTTATTTGGACAGAGACGGGGAGGTGTGTTATGGAAGCAAGGTTGGTGCAGTGCAAATGTTCTGGCAGGAGCACTGGATTAGGTCCACTGGCGTGTTTGCATCATGCTGACTTCACTGCCACTATGTCCCTCTCCCATCTTCAGCAGTTCAGTTGGACAGAGAGCAGCATAACCCCACCACAATGTCCATGCCCTTTCTCTGTGCATAGGGCTTAAGAACACCTGAAGAGAATTTGTGTTTTTGGAATGCCGGGCAGGTAGTGGCTCACCCATATAATAAACACAGTGTCTGGGATGTGAGCTGGATCTGCTGTTTCCCAGAGAGCATGAACTTTGGAAGGATAACAAAGGATCCTGGTATACAATGGAGGCTATCATGGATTGTTTGATGAAAACGTGAACTTTCACCCTCACATGTATTGCTCATCTGATTATCCATGAAGGCCCTACTTTATTTCCCCCAACAGTAGGATATAAGTGTTTGAAGTCAACAAATAACAGTCTTGGGGTTCATAAATTTGAGATGGGGTAATGGGTCATAAAGCTGAGCTGTACATTTGGCCAAGGGCTGCAAAAGCTATTTTGAAAGATTTACTGTACAGTTGCATATTTACTGTCTTCTGCTATATTTTTCTCCTCAGGAATCACGGAAGGATAATCATAGAGCTGGCAGGACCCAGTGGATTATCTAATCCAATCCTTGCCTGGTTCCAAGATATGATATCCTAATCCTAAAAAGAGTCTTATTAATTTCCCTCATGAAACATTTGAGGGAAGAAATTTTGGAACCTTCCACTGGAGCTTTTTTTTCCTCCCCCTACTGGCGAAGTAATATTTGAGGGGGAAGCATACTTACTTGACAGACTAAGGGTGAAATCCAAACTCCCACTACACTGGGGTGGAGGGGATTTGGACTGGGTAGAGGTGTCCCAATCCAACCTCTGCCGACAGGGGAGTAACAGTATCACCCCACTGGCACGGATTCCACCTGCTAAATGTGCAAGTGAGCAGCTGGATGTTCTGCTGGTGGGATCCCCTCAGGCAGCTGCCGAGAGACAGCCCCCACAAAAGCAGTCAATTCCCCAAAGCCTGTTGGAACAAGGATGTATTCACCTGCTAGTGGAAGAAGGGGGCCAGTCTAAATTTTCTAGGGAGGGAGTTCCAAAGTCTGGAAGCAGCTACTGAGAAGGTTGTGGGATGTGAAACACAAGAGCAGTCAAGTACAACATTCCTATAGTGAATTCCCCTATACACATGGGGAGGAATGTTTGTCCAGCCAGCAGGTAAACTTCCTGTTTCCTTCTGGGCTGGGACAGACTTCCTCTGCATGTGACTAGAGGTGGGTGTGGCTTCACCTGTGCAGGTAACGACAAAAGCACAGGGCAGGGCAGCTATCTCTCTCTTTTTGACTACATGCATTGAAGAAGCAACATCTGCTTCCAGCCAAGAGAGGACAAGGGACTGTCTCCTTATGAGATAGTTTCCAAGTGTATGTTACTTTTCTAAGATAAGTCTGCCTTCTGGGATCCGATTGTGAACAGAATGTGAGTAAACTCTTTTTATACTTTTATAGAAGACTGTGTCGTATCTTATCTTTTATGAGGGAATATGGGGGAAATACCAGAACAGTTATTATAGAGGCTTTAGCGAGCTTGAGCAAATGCATCCGCTGTGAGTTTAAAAAGAGGAATGTTACTCTGCTAAATTGTGAACTTGTTAACACAAGTTGGAAAGGCTATAATCAAACAATATCTCCTCTCCTGCATCCCTGAACATTCCCACAAAGGTCCTGTACCACGTCCCCACCAAGCGTCCCTGGGAGGGTGGTGGGACTGAGAGAAGGGCCTCACCTGAAGATCTCAAAACCGAGGCAGGTTTTTATGGTTTTTCAGATAGCTTGGACCTAAGCCGTATAGGGCTTTATAGGGGATAACCAGCACTTTGAATTGTGCCCTGAAACAGACCAGTAGCCAGTAGAGTTGTTCTAGCAAGGGAGCCATATGTTTTTTATAAACAGCCCCGATCAACAATCTCTTCCTCTGCTCATCCTCCACCCATTTTTAAATTCTCTGTGCTGTGCCATGAAGGGGAGATGAAGGCATCGTGGATCAGGCTTGTTGTACTAAATCAAATTTCCCCAGAGGTTGCTATAATTTGTAAATAGCTAACATGAAGTCAAGTTATGCCAGAAAACATTTGCATTCTTGGGAAGTCCAAACAGCAAAACAGCAACTTGTAAAACCTTTTCTCGGGACTTGATGATCTGAGGGGAGAATGTACTTTCATACTAATAGATAAGATAGTAGAAAATGAGCATTTATCATTATTTCCATGTAAATATATTAGCCAGTGGGGTTTTTTTAAAAGCACATTTGTGGCTAGCTGGAATGAAACTAGGAAGCCTTGCTGCACATACCAAGAAACACACATAATCTTAGGCTAAGGGGGAAGTATTTGGATGTTGCCCAGTTTGTGGTCAATTTCTGGTTTATAACAGAATTCAAAGACATTGAATATACTTATGAAGTAGTTTCTTGCCATCCCCGCTCCGGGGAAAAAAACGCTTAATTAAAAGCAAGACACACTCATACAGAGAGAGACAGGGTTTTTGTGTGTACAGTTCACACCTGAAGACTCTGTGACCCTGTACATCTAACGTAGTCATCTAGTCATCCACTGTGGCCACCTGAGTACATGACAAAACCTTTTCCTGCCCTCAATTTTTTGCAGTTGCAGTCAGACAATTAAAAAGACCAACAAGACGCTTATCAAGCTCATCGTTGGCTAGCATTCATGGCTTGTGAAAACCTTGTGCTCGACTGAGCAACGTATATCAGATTACATGTAAAATTGTCTTAAGAGGATAATCCTATACGTATCCACTCAGTGGTAAGCCCCTTTGAATTCAATAGGACTTACTCCTAAACAAGTGTTTCTAGGAACTATAAATTTTGTGCCCCATGAAGAAACTGACTGAAGGTCATCTAGCAAGCTTCATGCCTGAGTGGGAATGTGAACATGAGTGTTCCATCTTCCTCCTCCTCTGTCTCAGTGTTGCCCCTGTAGAATTATTATTATTATTATTATTATTATTATTATTATTATTATTTTCATTTTCATTTCTGCCCTGCCCATCTGGCGGCTTTCAGCAGAACATTAAAAACAGAATAAAACTTCAAACATTAAAACTTCCCTAAATAGGGCTGTCTTCAGATGTCTTCTAAAAGTCAGATAGATGTTTATTTCATTGACATCTGATGGGAAGGTGTTCCACAGGGGGAGCGCCACTACTGAGAAGGCCCTCTACCTGGTTCCCTGTAACCTCACTTCTCGCAGTGAGGGAACCGACAGAAGGCTTGCTAGAACCCAGCAAGGAAGCAGAAGGGGAGAAAATTAGAATTAATGGGCTCTATCTATCCTTGACTTTGGCTCTACCTCCTGTTGTTCTCCCTGCCTTCTGCCCTATCAGTCCCAATGAGCACCAGCCATACTGGCCTCTGAGCCTGGACCTCATTCCCTGACGGTAACTTGCCAGTGCTGAGTAGGGTCAGACAGATACAACAGCAGGTGGAACAATGGTACCTTTGCATAATCGCCTGCATACCAGCCATGCGAAAGTCAAGAGGCTTCTACTTGTGGAACATTTTTGCAGTCAGATCAACAATTCATGTTTTGCCAGATGGGCACATGAAGGGGCTGAGGCTCACAGAGCTTCCCTGTTAAATTTGCTAGAGAGAACTCTGTGAGATAACTTCCTTTGTTTGCCTTGTCAAGATGCTGTACCACTACATCATTCCTGCCAGCTTGGGCAGCCTCTTCTTTTTCACCATGCTTCTAAGCTGACCATGCATACATGTCTGAGCTCTGCAGCTCAGACACCATTTTAATGCTTACATTTTGTACTTTTGTAACTTAGTGGTTATAAACCTACCTTCATTTTGCTGCTGTAGCTGATGCTTCAGTACCTACATTATGTAAGTAAATACAACTTTTATTTATTCACAAAACTGTGTGTGTGTGTGTGAGAGAGAGAGAGAGAGAGAGAGAGAGAATGTTGTTTATCAGGGGGAGAAAAGGGGTAAAACCAAGAAAATCCTGTCTGCCTTAAAGCACCCTGGATTACTGTTTCTAGAAGCTTAAATCAACCTTGTCTTAGCTTCCAAGTTTAAGCTACAAAGGATGGTACTCTGCTGATCTCACTAACACGATCAAGGAATGACAGTAACTAAACAATATTTCCTCTCCTGGTACCTAAATCCATTCCTACATCTACGTCTCTCCACATCTCTCCATTCAGGAAAGCAAAAGGCACAATCACAGTTCAAAGTCACATTCCAGCAAGACAAAGGTCCAGAGTAAGGGATATGAGAGGGTGTAGAATGGGAAGAATACCAAGGACAGCATTTTGCATCCTGGGGCGGGGGTCACATTCAGCTCATGGTCCTGAGGTTCCCCACCCCTGCCATAGGGATCTAATTGGTGATTGTGGAAAACAGCGTTGCTGGACTAGATGATCTGATAGAGCAGGGTTCTTCTTATGTTCACAGTTGCTTCCCTATGGCCTGATCCAGTTTTCAAGTTACAGGATCCTGGTTACTTTTGAAAGAACCAGAATGAAGATAATTCACCTCGACTCCTGTCAGTTTATATGGGAAATATTTATAAAGCTGAGACATTGCATTGAAAATAGAGAATCAGGCAATCAGTGGTTTCTTACAAAGAATTATTAATTTCGTTAAACATTGGAAACAGCAAACAAACCCACGCAGAATTATTTCAGTTACAAGCTCATGCAAAGCAAAGCACAGTTCAGAAGCAAGAAAAGTAACATAAAATGAGTGCTCTGCTCCCATGCAGTCAGTGATGGAGAATGCAACATTTGATGGACTTCAGTAATGAAACTGAAGTGCAATGGGCATGTGGGACAAATGAGAACATTGCGGGTATATAAGCAGGTATCACATTGCAAGCTGCTCAACATCCGCTAGTGCTGCTGCCCACACAGTGACCTTGTGTTTCTACTCTCTGTTAAAACACATGGTAGGTGCAATTGCGAAGGCTGTATGCTCCAGCAACTTGGGTGGTGCTGTTCCACATATGCTTTTAGGGCATTTCTTGGGTAACAGCATTTAAACACACACACACACACACACACACACACACACACGTTTTATAAAAGGGTAACAGCCAAGATTGAAATTGTTCAACATGCGGCATTCATCCATACATCCATACTGGAAGGAGAAAGAAAATTTGCCAAGAAAGAGGAAATGGGCACGCAGCTCGTTTATAGCAAACTGCAACTTTCCCCTCTTAATGAAAAACAAGCCTGCAAAAGTCTCTGTGTGTCCCATTCTTCTGCCAATGAACAATACACTCTTTTTTTCTCTTCTTTTGTGGGATTTACCTCAGGTCACTGTGAAGAAAAACTGCAGGCCTGCTCCAATTTTCAGCCGAGTAAATGGAACCATTCCCTCTGACTTTAATCCATTTTGGATAGATTTCTTGTATAACTGACTTTGTCGTAGCAAAGAGAAGCACCATCCCCAATTTCAGATTACTCTTTCTTCCTTTGCCTGTAAGACCTTCCAAGTTGAGAATTGTTTTTTTCCATTCTCTCTCTCTCTCTACACACACACACACACACACGCCATAACAACAACAAAAACCCAAAACTCCTGCAGAATATTTCTTTGAATTATGATAAAAGGAGAAAAGAAATGAAAAGTTTGAGAGGCATTCTAGAGACTCATCACACAGCTGACATTTAAGAAAAATAAATACAGCCAGCAGCTGTTGTGAGTTGAACAAATCATGTAGCAGCCATTACCTGAAAATAATTTAACAAAAAATATTCCCGTTTCAATGAACTGAGTGGAGCACATTTGTTAAAACTGTCTTGCTTATCTTTTTAAAATTTTGTCTTGCTTATCTGGGGAAAATTCAATAAATGCCCATCTAAATTAATATAACAGTTTATTTACAAAAAAAAATTGTAGGCAGTAAGTGAATGGCTGTGCAGCTTGAAGTCCCACCACAGAAATAGAAAATATCAATATGCTTAGTGGTTGTAAGTTGCACAGGCTACTCAAACCCATCAGCTTAAGCACCTAGGGGATAGATCAGTTGTAAATGACTGCAGTTTGGACTAACCAAAGATTCCGAGACAGTGAAATTGGGGAAATAAGAGAGGCAGAGATGGAAATGAGAAGTGAAACTCCAATAATTACCTGTGTTGAGGAAGGGAGGGCAAATAGAAATGTTTCCCTTGGTCTCACCATGACCTGCAGATCCATGGTCATAGCTGGGTCCAGGTTGCTGGGTGGTGGATCTAAAATAGTGTCCTGGTATGGAGAAGTTACCAGCCTTGGACAAGCTTCCATAGGGCATCCATGAGCAAAAGTCTGGTTCCACCCTGTGCTCCTTGGAACTCCCTCAATGGTTGAAAAATAGAAAAGACTTTCCTTCTGGACTGGACAGAAGGGAGATTAAATGTTGTTTAATTCAAGTTCTGCATCGTTACAGACATATCAGGACAAGTTTTCCCCCACAAAGTGGCAGGGAGATAGTGGCCAATCGGAATTCACACTCATGGGGGCAGGTAGAGGACATGGAAATTTAGACTTCATCCAATTACTAGGGGGATGAGCTTGGTGGAGGCTGCCTTCGGTACTACCTCGAGTCAATTACATTTTGTAATTTGTCTGGAGGTTTCAGTACAATCAAGCTATATATAGATTTTGTTGAATAAATAAATAAAGTGCTAAATAAGTGTGTCTGCTTTCATCAGATATGGTGGAAGTTCCAGACTCCTCAAGTTTGCACTTTCATGATCCATTATGCATAGTGGTAGGGAGGGCTGCTATGGGATGTATACTGGGTGGGAACCACTGGTGTTCCTGGTAGGGGTAGGTACTTATCTCGGGCTACTGCTGTGTCCACTGATTCCTTGCAATGATGTTGTGTTCACTGCTCAGAGCAATGTTACCATTCAAAATATTTATAGCCCGTCATTCATCAACAAGGGATCCCAGGGCAGCGGTACAGTTTTTTAAACGCCAGAATTAAATACAGCAAGAACAACCAGTACAGCTAAGAACAACAACAGATAATCAGGTATCAGAACAAAGATGCTGTTTGATTCAGCAAGGCTCTTCTTATATTCCTGGAGGACTCTAATGGCAAATCAAAACCTGTCACTTTCCTCGTAGTCTCATGACTCATATTTCAGAAAGTTCTAACACACAGGAAGATAAATGTGGTTGCTTCACTCGTGAGGCCAAATTGAAACCAGCACTTTGGGGTGGCTTTCCCTTGGTGTTCCTGTTGGGATATTCTAGAAAGAACTTGAGAATTGGTCTTGAACAGGTTGCTAGGCAACAGAAAAATCTACCCAGCAACAGGTGCCTTTATTAAGGGCATGCGATCAATAAGGGTCAGAGTAAAGTGTCAGTGTGTAAATGAGCACGAGTCAGTATTGGGTCTCTGGTTGGATGGCTGGAAGAAGAAAATATTGTGTTATGGTATTTGTATTTGGCCAGTGGAATTTTTTGTAAATAATAAAGAAGCTGAATTAAAAGGAAACTCTGCTGCAAGTCAATTAAAAGAAGAAAACCCAAGAGTAGATGCTGCACACACATCAACAGTTCCAATACACCCTAGATGAGGAATCAAAATGAACCCTGCGGTACAGTCTCCTGGCCTTTTAGCTGTTTCAAGAGTATGGGGAAAGACACCGGTTCAGTGGTAGAGCAGACAGAAGGTCCCAGACTCAACCCCCAAGCAATTACAGGGTCTGAAATCCTGGACAGCCATTGCCAGTCCGTGTAGACAGTACTGAGCTACATGGAGCAATGGTCGGACTCTGTGTAAAGCTCTTATTTTATTTTTATCTGTTCCCAATCAGTCCAGTTTCCATTCCACTCTCTAAACTGTATTTCTATAGCACGCCAGTTGTTTGGTTTGGTTTTAGTTAGGAAGGAGGAGGAAAGAAAACAAGGGGTGGAGTGATAGAAGTTCATCAAACTTACCAGCTTTCATTAAAGCCAGGCATGATGTGGAGAAATACAGAAATAGTTTAAATAACTAAGTTTGCATTTGCCTCTCACTACATTAGGAACTGGGATCATCCAATGAAGCTGAGGGATGGGAGGTTCAAAACAGACAAAACGATGTCCTTATTTACACAGCTCATCACTCACCTCTGAAATTTGCTGCTATAAGATGTGGTGATAGCCACAAACTTAGAGGTGTTTTTTTAAAGGAATTAGACAAATTTATACAGGATAAAGCTCTCCATAGCAATTAGTCTTGATGATGGATGTATGCCACCTCTAGGATCGGACACATTGCTGGGAAAGATCAGCAGGAGAGGACTATTCTGCTTGTAGGCTTCCCAAGCCATCGCACTGGCCACTCTAGAAAACAGGGTGCTGGACTGGACAGGACTTTGGACAACCCTTCTATTCTTAGGTCATCGTTTTGCATCTCTATGGGTTTTGCAGATGGCCACATACATTATGCAGATCCAGATTCTGAAACAAAAATGCAATTAAACATCTGTTAGGAATTTCCTAATCCTATTGGATACAAATTTGGGACTGGGGAAGAGGTCGGTGGCTGCTTTCTCTTGAATTCTGCTCTATGTAGCCTTGAAAATGGGGGGGGAAAGCAGTGAGTTAAAACACACCCAGTTTTGGCTTCGTGTGCTGTTTCACTGAGCTGAAACAACAAAGAGCAACTATAAAATAGTCTGATGTGTACCGATAGAGTAAGCGCCATTGCTTCATAATGTTACTTAGCTGGCTAGATTAACAGAGAGAAAGAGGGAAAGAAGTATGCCCAAAACAAAAGTTGCTGCTATTCATGGTTCAATTCAATCCAACATGCTCTCTTCCAACATAGAATCATAGAATTGCAGAATTGATGGAATATGCAGAGTTGGTGAAATTTACAGCAAGATCAAAAGAAAAGGACAGCAAAGACTCTACAAAAGATTGGAATGTATTTATTTTATATATACAGAAATATTGTAAAGAACTAGACTCACTAGCAGGTTTTGAGTAAGCCCTTACAATTAACAAAATAGAATATGGTAGATGTTGAAAAACAATGTGGAAATAAATAAGTAGAATATGGGATTTAAACGGTTTGATATAAAATATTTTGGAAGAAAATAGTGTTTTTAGGTAAAGATGAATGATATTAAGATTAGATTAGAATATGCAGAATATTAGAAAGAACCGGAAGGGGGAAGTTGAGGGAAGTCTATGAGTGGGGGGGAGGGGATGTATGCTTCCTTTCTTATGTGATTTATGTTTATGGGTTATTCAATTTAATTTTAAAAAGCTTTTTTAAAAAAAAGAATTGCAGAGTTGGGAAGGGACCACGAGGATCATCAATAATAATAATAATAATAATAATAATATAATAAATTTTATTTATACTCTGCCCTCCCCAGCCAAGACCGGGCTCAGGGCGGCTAACACCAGATATAAAGCAATTGATTGAAATACAACTTAAAAACAAGATTAAAATACAACACTAAAATGCAGCTTCATTTCAGCAGAAACTCAAAAACTTTGGGGGGTGGAAATGTCAAGTCTTCACCAAGGCTAACTATCCAGACTGGTCCTATGTGTGCCAGAAAAAAGCCAGGGAAGTCCCCAGGTAGGAGTTCCATCACAGAAAAAAGAAAGAGGGGTTCTAGTCCAACCCCCTGCAATGCAGGAATCTTTTGCCCAAGATGGGGTTCAAACCCAAGACCCTGAGATGAAGAATCTCATGCTCTACAGACTGAGCTATCCTTCCAAGATAGTCTGTTCTCCCTCCCTTCCTCCCACCCAGTTTTCCTTCCTTGCCTCTCAGCCAGCAGTCCATGCCCTCTCATTATGCTCAGTCCTCATTGGGCTGTTTTTTGTCTCCCTCCCTTTTGAGGTCCCCCCCCCCGTGAATATTTCTTTGTACTTCTGCAAGCATCAGGGTTCCCCCAAGTCCACTGGCGCCTCCTTCTTGGGCTGTTGGGTGGTTTTATTTATGCTACATAGGCACTCACAGCTGAACATTGGGAATAGAGTGGGCAAGTGGGAACTGCAACACATTTCAGTGTGGATTGTTTCTTTTCAGGGTTACATCCAGCCATGCCCACTTCAGTGATACTCCACTGCTTCCCTGATTTTCTGCATTTTCCAATCCATTTTTTAAGGGGTTGCCCCCTGCCCCAGGCTATTTTTACAGAGGTGTTGGGGGTTTTTTTGTAGTTCTGTAAATGTTTGGGTTCTTGGAGCTACTGATACCTTGCTCTTGTTTGTGGATGGCGCTGTTTTGTGATTTGGGCACTACGTAACAATCAGCACTCAGAGAACGCATTCACAATTCCTGTATTCGTGTATGTGAACACACATATACATACACATATAGATGCATTGCCATAGGCACAAAATTCAGTGGATTTGTTGCGTTTGTACGCCTTGAAAATGGATAGTCCATAAATTGGTTCAACATGAAGCATTTTCCGATTTGCAATGGCCCTTTTCATTCCCATACTGGGTGGTCCCAAACCAGCATCTCATGATGCAGAGGCAGGCAAATGTGTTTGTAAAAGAAAGACCCAGGAAGGAAGGCATTTTTCACTATAACCTTGTACATGATTTGTAATCAATGACATTTTCCTTCCAGCAAGAGCAGCAGATCCAAATTCTGAAACGGCTTTAGCTGGTTAAGGGGGGAAAACAAAGAGTTCTTAATTTTTGAAGGAGAACCCTTCAAGGCGAGACTCTGTGCTCTTGCTAAGGAAAGCCAGCCTTTTTTTCCCTATGGTTCTGCGTTTGAAATGAAGCTGAAAACTGCACTTCATAGCTGATACCAAGGTGATACTCTGCACTATTTGCTATCTATTTCTGTGGCCATAGGTTTGGTTCACATAAGATTATTCATCATTTAGGAGCATAGGAAAGTCTTATACTGAAGCCAAACCATTGGTCCATCTAGCTCATTATCTACTATGATGGACAGTGGCTCTCCGGGAATTCAGGCACAGGGGGGGTGTCTCCTCCACCCCCTAGAGATAATAATAATAATAATAATAATAATTATTATTATTATTATTATTTATTTATATCCCACCCATCTGGCTGGGCTTCCCCAGCCACTCTGGGCGGCTTCCAGAAAAATATTAAAATAATGTAATACATCAAACATTAAAAGCTTCCCTAAACAGCGCTGCCTTCAGATGTCTTCTAAAAGTCTGGTAGTTGTTCCCTTTGACATCTGATGGGAGGACCTTCCACAGGGAGGGCACCACTACCAAGAAGGCCCTCTGCCTGGTTCCCTGTAACTTGGCTTCTCGCAGTGAGGGAACCACCAGAAGGCCCTCAGTGCTGAACCTCAGTGTCCGGGTAGAATGATGGGGGTGGAGACACTCCTTCAGATATACTGGACCAAGGCCATGTAGGGCTTTAAAGGTCAGCACCAACACTCTGAATTGTGCTCAGAAACATCGGGAATTGAACCTGGTACCTTCTGCGTGCAAAAGAGATGCACTGTCACTGAACTACGACTCATCCCATGATACTTAAGTTTGGCTGAAAAAGCAAATGATGTCTTGGAGGTGGGAACAGGACATAGTTACAGGCATCATATCACAGGCAGAACTTCCATATCTGCCCTATTTGGGGGTCCAGGTTCGCATCACTGTAATTCACTTGATGCAATGCAGCAAGACAACACACATTCACTCTCCTCCCTGCATTGACCCCAGCCCAGTGCTATCAGACCCTCCAAGTGTCCCTTTTTTCCAGGGACAGCCTCCAATTTACAGAAGCCACCCCAGTTTTTGATTTGATCCTGGAATGTCCCGCTTTTCCTGAGGACGTCCCTATTTTCACTGGAGAAATGTTGGAGGGTATGGAGTTATGTGGCCCCCGAGCCAAGGAGATAAAGAACTATACAGTGGTACCTCAGGTTAAGTACTTAATTCATCCTGGAGGTCTGTTCTTAACCTGAAACTGTTCTGAACCTGAAGCACCACTTTAGCTAATGGGGCCTTTAGCTCTGCCGCTGCGCCGCCAGAGCACGATTTCTGTTCTCATCCTGAAGCAAAGTTCTTAACCCGAGGTACTATTTCTGGGTTAGTGGAGTCTGTAACCTGAAGCGTATGTAACCTGAAGCATATGTAACCCGAGGTACCACTGTACAACCTTTAGAAGACATCTGAAGGCAGCCCTGCATGGGGAAGTTTTTAAATGTTTAATGTTTTATTATGTTTTTATATATGTTGGAATCCACCCAGAGTAGCTGGGGCAACCCAGTAAGATGGACAAGGTATAAATAATAAAATTATTATTATGGAATTGGACGTCCTTGTTTTCATTGGAGAAATGTTGGCAGGTATGTTCATTGAGGTCATGTCTGCAGTGCAGTAGCCTGCTAAGCACATTTAAGCTGGAATTCAGAGCTTTCATGGTTCCAGCTCACAGGGACACCGTCCATATCTTCAGAAACTACCTACACACAGCCATGACCCCAATGCAAGGAGAGCATTGGGGAGAGGCTTCTGCAGGGCAAAAGTCATGCACAGAGCAACTATGCACATCCCCGCACACTCCATCTCTCTGAAACCCTCGCTGTTTCTACTGTGCAAGACAAGCAGCCGTATAACTAAAGGTGCGTGGCTGGTGGGCTGTAGGAGAACTTCGCTGCCAGTCTACATTTTGACGGAGCATAAGGCAATCCATTGTTAGCGGTTGGCAAATGAAGTATCAAATGCAGGCAGGACCTGTACATTTTAGAGCCCTTGTTTCATGCACCATGGGAGGTATACGTATCGAATGCCGTAAAAGCCCGAGGGCCTGTAGCAATGGATCCAGAGTTCTGTCTTTGCCCAGTTTTCCATTTCCATTTTCCGCTCACATTTTCCTTCATTCCAGCTTTTATTGCTAGTAAATCTTCAGGAGCAGGGGTCAATATGCACATCAGCATTTCAGATGCTTATTTTCTCTCTCTGTGTGTGCATGTCTGTGTAATCCTGTGTTTCGTTTTGCCGTGTTTCCTTCTCCAGCCATCTGGTTCCATCTTTTGCTTTATAGTTTCATTGTATTCTCTAATTTCCCTATTTATTGTATTCTTTCCATTAACACTAGCTAGCTTGCAGACTGTGGCTGCTTCAAGGTACTAACCGGCCAGTTCTTTCTAGCACTTCTCATTCATTGCCCACTCCCTCACAGCTTACTCTTTAGAAGGCAGGAAACATTGGAAAAAGTCATTCTGTGATCAAACATAATAGGGAAGTAAACATATCTAGCAGCTGGATGAGAGAATCCAAACTTGTTATGCAAAAAGAGTAATGCAAAGTGACATGGGTGGCAGAATCGAAACTGTTTATTAGGTCACATGATGGTTAGGAGTATGCAAGAAAAGCAGAGAAATAATCAGAACTTTGGAATGAATGTTAGGGTCTCTCCAAACATCATTTTCTTAGGTGATCATCTAAGATATTTTAAGGGAACATATAAAAATGTAAAATGCGAATTTTGCAAGCAAGTGTGTCAAACGCATGCATGCATAAGGGAGATAAGGTCCCACCCACCATCCATTTAAAAGGGCTTTTTTTAGCTGGAACTTGCTGGAACTCAGTTCCAGCACCTCTCAAGGTGGGAACCATGGCCATTATAAGAGAAGAAAGGAGGCATTTATGAGAGTTCCAGCACCTCTTTTTCTAAATAGCACTTCATTTAAAGCATTCTTAAACCATGGCTCTCCCTCCCCCCACAAAAACCCCTTGCAGAGCTATAGCTCCCTTAATAAACTACAGTTCCCAGGATTCTTTGGGGAAAACCATGACTGTTAAAATGGTACAATACTGCTTTGAAAGTATGTTGTGGATGTGACCTAAGAGAGGCTATGACTTCCTGGCAAGTGTGCACTTCTGCACAGTGTTGGCCCAGGACATTTTGCTGCCTGAGGCAAAGGACAAGATGGAGCAGCTCCTCATTCCACATAGAGCAGCTCACTGGACCAGCAGTTGAATCTAACTTTAACATCACAGGATAGCATATTCCACTACTCTTGGGGCAGCTGGCTAGTTTAGGCTGTGCCAGACAAACCATGCTGCACACACAGCTCTGTTTGCTCCATGCCCCTCAGCATCATCTGCCACCTGAGGCAACCACCTCACTCTACCTAATGGTAGGACCAGCCCTGATTCCATGGCAAAACCAGGTTCCTCCTATGCAATGAGTGAACTGGCCCTTAGACTATGGTGCATTAGTTATTTTAATGACTATTTATGAACTGTTTTTGCAGTCCTCTTAGGATGGCTATGGTATTTAATTTCTTGTTTAATATTAGACTCTCCTGACCACCATCATCCTATGCACATACAACTGAATAAAACTTCTACGGTTCCTACTCTGCACTACCAGCCAGTCCTTGGCTTTACTCCTGACTTGTTGCTGTTTCGTTCCGGCTTCATCTTAACTTCAACTACTTGGCTCTGGGAAGTTAAATTCTGACTGTGCATTTCTTGGCTTCTTGCTGCCAAAAACCACGAGCCGACAGAGTTCCAGCTGAAAGGGCAAAGCCATGTGGGCACAGACAAGAACTCTTCTTTTCAAAGACAGCAGTGGGGGAAGTAATTGAACCCCAGGATCTAGTCTCTTCGATCACCGCCCATTTTTTTTTTTGCACTTCACTTCCCATAACTGAAATCCATCAGTTCATCTGCTGCTTCCAGTTAACACCCACTCCATTCCAACATCTCACATGATTCCCTGTATATATGGTGCAATACAAAAAAAAATAAATTGAAATCCTACTGTGTTGGAGAGGCATACGCAATTAAAAGGCTTAGCTCATGATCTCCAGTGATGTAAGATGTGTAAACGGAAATTGTTTTTTTTTGGGGGGGGGGGGAGCCTTCTTCCTAAAATGTATAAATGTCAAGCACATGAACTTTTGACACACACACACACCCTGCAAAAGGCCATTGTAAATCACAGGAGCAAAACTTCCAGTAAATGCCTGCAATTAGCCTAGTTTCCACTGTTTGCCTAACGCAATCTGACGTCTAAGCATTCCATCCCTTGGTTCCTGGATGTGACCTTTCTTCTTCATGCTATTTGTGTCGGGAAAGGGAAAGTAATTGTGTATATGTCTACATATCTTCAGATTTAAAATATCTTGAGGTGATCCATCATCAATACCTACCTAACCTGAGGCTATGACTGGCTTAGTACAATACCCAGCCGTGGGAGGGCTTAGCCAGGCAGACTGGAAGGAATTAGCCAATTACTAAATTGCATATTTTGCCATAAACCTGGAAGCATGGATTCTAAATGTATTCCAAAACTATTCCCTGACAGCTTTTCTAAAATGACCAGCTTCCAAGGTTACTCTTAATCATGCTGAATCTCGCCCTCCCTTTCTTTTGCTGAAAGCGAGTCCTTAGGATTAAATTTATTAACACACTACAGAAGTTTAATTTCTTAACATAAATTGGAATGATCAGAATTGCTTGTTACTGCAAGAAGTAAGATGCTAACACCAGTGTTGCTGTATTCATCTCTATAGTAAAACTGTCTTTACTAGATTTTTTGATTTTTTTTAAAAAAAACACAGCAATCTGGATTCACTTGAAATATGTCACAAACCACTTCTATGATAATCAACACTAATTAGGACTAACTCAGAGACATATTTTTTCACTGCCCATGGAAGGAAGGTCCACCCAAAATGACCAAAAACATGCCTACTGTGGGTTTCAAAAAGTTTGGGAAATGAGCCAATGCTACATTATAACCCATGGGTAGGCAAACTAAGACCCGGAGGCCGGAGCTGGCCCAATTGCCTTCTAAATCCGGCCCACGGATGGTCCAGGAATCAGCATGTTTTTACATGAGTAGAGTGTGTCCTTTTATTTAAAATGCATCTCAGAGTTATTTGTGGGGCATAGGAATTGGTTCATTTTTTCCCTTCAGAATATAGTCCGTCCCCTCACAAGTTCTGAGGGACAGTGGACAGGCCCCCTGCTGAAAAAGTTTGCTGACCCCTGTAACCATATGCCTCATTATGAGTCGGAGACTGACCAATGCAGTTCCACACAGTTTCAGAGACTTCTCAGTACCCTTCTTGCCTATTTGACCACCATAGAATAGTCATGACTGTCTAGTTACAGTAATGTCCCTTTGGTCATTTTGGGAGTGACCATAATTGTTGGCTGGAATAGTTTCAACACCTACGTGACCTTGCAGGTCTATAAAGAGCAATGAGGTGGGCTCCCAAATGGAGGCTCATCACTGCACAGGAAAGAGCTCAGAACTCTAGACCAAGTAATATTCAGTATCCATGTCACAAAGTGCTTTTGTTAGGTATGACCCCCTGTTAACAGGAAAGCCCAGTGCAAATCCTAGACAAGACTGTATTTCTTTATTTTTCTAATAGAGAAATCTATGAATGCAGTTTCATTAGGTCACTAGATGCCAAGGAATAAGAGATGATAGGCATTACTGAGTTAAAATCTCAGATCACTGACCTTGCAAACCCCAAAGGCCAAACTTGCAAAGCAGGTATGCATGAAGCATACGCACAAATCCCATTTCTTGAAAAGGGATTTGACTACATACCTCTTGCCCACTGTTAGGAGAACTTATTCTCAGAATCTTAAACATTTCTACCCCCTTCCAATAGACCAAAAGGAAGAAGAAGAAGCCTATCCACCAGGCCTTTGGCCAGGGCACAGCCTGACTCCCTCCCTCGGCAATCTTCGCGGAGCTCTGGCCCAATGGTTGCCAGTGGCTTGAATTAATTAATTTTATAATGAATGATTTTAGAGTGTTGTTTGTGCTGTACTTTTGTACTGTTTTATTGTTGTTAGCCGCCCTGAGCCCGGCTTCGGCTGGGGAGGGTGGGATATAAATAAAATTTATTATTATTATTATTATTATTATTATTATTATTATTATCTCCTCTGCCGCAGCACAAAATCTTGGTACTTCAGCTTTACTGTGTTTACAAGTGAATACAACCGTCCCTCCCCTTTTAAAAATTCCAGAGTCGGAGCCTATGTGTTTTTAGAGCAGAATCGAGACTTTGCATCAAGTTTTATTGCTGTGCCTCTTTGAGATTGTGCAGAGAGTAGTGTGTAAAAGGAGTTCCAAGAACCATCCTGTTAAATGGGAGGCTGAATAAATGGTGAATGCAATATTTCAACTGCCCAAGCATCAGCTTGACATCATTTCCTGATTAGAAAATTTAAACTGATGTGGAGCTGAACTGAACTGAACGTAAGATTGGAAAAATGAGAAACTGAAATTGGCCCGTTTGCCCCTTCCGTGCCTCCAGTAGCAATGACCGATGCCACTTTAAAGCCTCCAAGATTGAAAAATGTAAAGTAAACTCATGTAGCAGAATGTTATAGGAACTTACTTGGCTTACTTGTGCCCATCTCTTTCACCTGTCTTATTCTACTGAGCAACTCTAGAACAGATTTCAAGCCATTGCTGAATGATCAATGGCTGTGACTGTGGCAATCACACACAGGGCCCCCGGACGTTTGACGGTCTATTGACCTTGTGCCGCCACTGTGATTGCTTTTTCCGCTGCCACCACCACGTATCTCATGGGGACACACGGAGTCCAGTCAGTTGTTAACATAAACAAATAATCAAGTTTATTTTTAAATGCAGGAACAAGCTTATGGTTTCAGTTAATTTTTCCCTTGTCAGTTTCTTATTCTTAGTTCCTAACAACTCCAAACTGATTATTCCAACTATCTGACTCCACCTAACAATTCCTCTCACTCTCACAATACAACTCTACCAACCCACACCTAAACCTCCCTCTTCCTTCTTCAACTCCCAAACTTCAGCCCCCAACTCCCAAACCTCAACTTCAACTCCCAAACCTCAACTCAACTGACTTTCAAAACCTCCCACTCTAACTTTTATTCCCCTCTTGCATTCTCACTGGCCAATCACATCACGCCTATTTTAACCCTTTCCTTATGACCCATCCTAGGAGGCAAACACCACAGTGACTTATGACTATCTTTCTCTGTTCTTTCCCCTTAGTTGTAAACATCTCCATTTCTTCCCTGACTTTTCTTCTTGGTCCTTTTGCTTTCAAGTGCAACTATTTGGCCAAGTTTGCAGCAGATTACGTGCGCAGCTACAGTTTGCTCATGGCAGCTGCATATAAATAGTTCTTCTCCTCGCTGGCGAAAAACAATGACAGGACTGGTATGCCGCAAGCTATAATTTGCTACTTTCTGGAAATCGTGGGACACTTGTTAATTACAAGATGATGCTCAGGCAGGCAAACACTTCAGCCAAATTTAATCCCAGCGTAGTTCAGTTTGGTTGTATTATTATTGGTGAAAACTCTGATAGAAGGTGTAAATGAGTGCAGAATTATAAGAGACGGCCAAGTACTCACTCTTTGTATATATGATGCAAGAAGAACCATCAACCTAGTGACATTTGAAGCAAAGGTCCATGCAATATAAATGCTATAGGCAGGATGGGAGGTTGTGTGTTCTCCTTCCTTGGAGGTTTTTAAGCAGAGGTTGGATGGCCATCTGCCATGGATGCTTCAGCTGAGATTCCTGCATTGTGGGGGGTTGGACTAGATGACACTTGGGGTCCCTTCCAACTCTACAGTGCTGTGATTCTATGACTGTACCAAAGGCATTATGCTATCTCAAGATGCTGCAAAGCACAACCTGAAATGCACACCCCAAGATTACTTGCAACTTTGGGGTCCTATTGGAGTATAAATGCATGTCCTTCTGGTAATTTCTTCAACTTGGGGCATTAGCACTTCCCTTGATGGGCACTGGCATTCAGGGGGTTGGATTCAAAGGTGCATTTTAAGCATTTTCACTCACTGAAGAGCTGTGTTACACCTCATGCTACAACTTATCTAAACTTACCTTTTGTCCCATTCTTTCCAGCTGCAGGTCCACATTTAACAGCTCAACCAGAGCAAACGTCCAGTTGGGTTTTCTGCAGATTGCCATTTGTGTTGATCAAGCTGTAAAAGTATGGGTTTACACGACGAAAGCTCTGGAGCAAAAAAAACCCCCAAAACCAGGCAGGGGTGCTCAGATACAGAGCTTTAAAAAGTGGGTCATGCCTGGGGGAAGCAGAGGAAAGGTAAGGGTGGATAAGCCCAAAGTAAAGCTAACTCCTAACGTGGTCTTCTGCTTGTGGAAGCAGAAGCACAAAAACTGTTCTGTGGATCCAGCCCAGAGTCTTGGCCTTCAAGGAACTGTGTGGATTGACATGGACAATGGGCAGAAGTAGCCTCCAATATCCTTTTCCTCTAGAGGCCTTTCTACTAAGGTCCAGATTTTATGGCTGAAAACAGAACATTTGAATTGAATGCATTCAAGACTTTGGGCACAATCCACTAGGAAGTATTTCTACATCGAGCCAAAGAACATTTCTGTGCTCTTGAACTGCTTCTGTCCATTTTTTGTCAAATGGAGCTTTTCCGTCATGGATTGTGACCTTTATAGTTTTGTGCACATAGGTGTTCAGCAGTTCAGCTGCTGCTCTCTAGCCCTGCTTTTGGGCTTCCCAGAAGAGACACCTGGTTCACCACTGTGAGAGCAGAATGCTGGACTAGAAGGTCCTTTGGCCTGATCCAGAAAGGCCCATCTTACGTTCCTTTCATGCCCTGTAAATTTCAATTAAAAAGTGAAGGATTCATGTAGAATGCATCTAAGTATGAAAGGATCTGTACTAATCTACTAGGCCATTGCCCTCGCCTCTTAGAAAACATTAGCTGGACCAGAAACAACCTGATCACCACCGGCTCTTCACTCTGAAAAGGAGCTACTTCATCTTGTCATGGATTAGCACACAGAGGCTTGGGCTTTTTCCTGCGACCGCAGGGGGAAATGAGGGGCAGGCAAGCATCTCTAGCTTTCCCTGAATGTTGGACCACCCAGTTGGAGGAAGGGTTTGGGATTCCAGACATTCAGAAAGGGGGCGTTGCCAAGGTTGAGCCAAAAGCAGCTGTCGAGTCAGAGCCAGGAGATGCATCAAGGGTTGAAGCCAACGGGGGCCAAGCCAGGGAACAAGGCATATGCAGGAAAGACAGCCATTGTCTTTGCAAAACCCCAGTCTAAACAGCAACCCTTTATAGCCCTTTCTGCTGGAGGTGAAAACAAGGTTCTTAATTTGTGCCAATGGATGAGAGGGTGGTGACCGAACAAGATCCAAGAGGTTGGAATCTGTTTGGAAATATTTATTTGAAATACATGAGCAGAAGATCAGGGAATGCATTTCAGCTTAGGGGAGATTTGAGAATACTACCAAAGAGAAATCAACAGCACGTTATGCATGTGCAAATCTTGGCAAAGGAGGAAATAAGGAACTATATCTGCAAATAATGATTATGTCAAAAAACAAAATTGAGTATGACTATGCAAGTCTATTCAGAAGAACTATGTGCAGATTAACTTTTACAGTTATTATGGGATGCAAAACTAATAACATTTTAACTATTATGCAACTCTACTTTTATTGCCCCCTAAAACTTCCACCAGTCCAAACTAGTTAAAAGCTGTGCTATATTCCAGCCTTATAGTAAGTTATCTTAAATATTAAGAAAAGGGTAAAGAAATAATACGATTGCTACCAATCTGAGCAGGAATTTTTTAAATAAAAGTTTCTGTGGATTCAGCAAGGAGCTGAGGGATGAATATTTGCATGGGATCCAGAGGAATCAAGATGAAGGGGAGAAAGGTTGGAGAAATAAAATGCTGAAGCATAAACCTCACCTGGCAACAAGCAAAAATCAAAATCTGTTCAATGTTGTTTATTGATCAAAGCCTCAGTCCCAATAGACTGGCTTAAAGAAGAATGGCTATGAAAGCAGCCCCAAAACTGAAGAAGGGACATGTTCTAAGCAAACAAAAATTAAAGAGAAAGCAAATGAATCCAAATGGCTCAGAACAAGCAAAAATCCATTAGAAAAACATGAAGCTAAGTGCAGGGTGGGTGGGGGGGGGGAGAGAAATCAGTTCTAACATTGAGTTCAATCTCTTTTTGATCCCAGTGACATCCCAAATTTTCTGAATTTTCTGGTTCTCTCACTAAAAATTCAGTTCTGTATGGGTAAATAACAGGTTTTGGGACAAACAGTTTTCCTTTTTTTTTTAGGGGTTGACATGATCCCAAGCCTTATTGGGGCAAAGGGAGACTCATGAAGGTCACTCAGCTCTGCTAGTGTCATGGAGTAACACATCTCAAACATTCTTCACACAAGTGCATTGTCTTAGCTGGGCTACAGCCTTGTCAACATTTCCAATTCTCACATATTTCTGCTCTCAAAACAGGCATTCAGGCCTCCTTCAGTCATGAGCCAGAGTTTCTTGGCTTCTAAGGTGATAACCTTCACCATGTATATTTGCCTCAGGAAATGAGGTCAGTAACAAAATGTGGCCAGCAGTTCGGCTTGGTGGGCAGAGTAACTCCACTGCCTGGGTAGAGGTCTCCATACAATAGCCCTGGTGAATCACCATTGAGGGCAACTATGCCCAAGGATATGAGGTCCTAGCCTTGGGTACTCCTGACAAATGGCTTCCATGTGGTCACTCAATACAAGCGAAACACTGTAAGCCTGGGAGTCTTGATAAACTGAAGGTTCACGTACAAATGTTTTAAATAAAAAGAATAAACACATGAACTTGCTCTTTGATTTACTGCAAATCAGGCTGCATTTCTGTTTTATGTCCTTTATGGTTAAGTACTGACTTTTCAAGGAACTGATCATCCATGTCTTGGGAACATAAGAAGCTGCTTTATATTGAGTCAGACCATTGGTCCATGTAGCTCACTGTTGTCCACACTGACTGGTAAAAAGGCTATTGAGGATTTCGGGCAGGGGTTTCTCCCAGCTCCACCTGGATATGCTGAGAATTGGACCTTGGACTTTCTGTATCAAAGGCTGATGCTCTACAACTGAGCTATGGCTTTCACGACCAAAGCTGGCATTTGGCATCCAAATTTTACTTGGCACGCCACCATTCTTATTATCCTATATGTGCTATCCACACAAAGTCACTGAAGTGGGTTTTTTAAAAAAAACTCCACTTTGCATTAGTAGGTGTCCAGTCATATATCTAAAGCTATACATTTCTGTGAAATAGGAGCGATTCCCTGGGAAGCCGGCAAAAGTCAGAGTAGTTGCTTGCCATGAGCTAAATTGGGATTGAGCCGTCTATGTCTGACTCTGGACCCCATGACATTAATTTGTTCCACTGGCTTGATTCTGCAAAGGCTGATGAGTTCCCCATGTTGTACAAAGTAGTTTACCATCTTCCAAAGTGTTAAAATTGTTTATAGAACACATCTGCTGCCCTGTATCATGTAATCACTGAGCATTGTGTTTATAAACCGCTACACATAGAACAGGTTATAAAACTTCTCGAAACTCAGAAGAGCATGAAATTTATAATAAAAAAGCCATCTTTTTCGCCACATGTTAGGTGTCCTTTCCCTCCCCCACTGCCGGTGCCTATATATAATTACGTCAAAGTCCATCACCTACCAGTGGCGAAAATTTCTCCAAACTCTTAGTTCTCCAAAGCCATGAAAATCCCAAATGCAACTTGGCAAAGGAAGTAAGAGGCCTGGGTGGGGTGTTGGTTCTTAAACAATCAGGCCCATGAGAGAGACACATGCTATCGTTAAGATCCATGTGGCACATCTCCTGAGGAAGTTCCTTTGAAATTAGCGGACGTTGACTCAAGAACATCTCAGCATGGCTCATGACAATAGCTGGAAAGGTACGTGTGGGTGGGAAGGTTTTGGCTCGCAAAGCCAAGCATTTGATTTAATCCACTCGGCGCTCTCCAAGCCCATCATAAGACAGCTAGCCCTCACACACTGCAGAGCATCCTTTCCAACTGCTACCTCCTATTGGCACCCCCTTCCATGACCTCTCTGCGGTCTGTTCACCACCTGTTCCCCTCTGCGCCAAGCACTCTGTGGAAATAACATCTTTCCATGTCCTTGGAATGAGAGGCATCCTCTGGCACGCAGTCTGGCCATCATTCTAAAAGTCCTTTAGGAGAGCACTGTTTACGGCATTCTTATTATTCCCTGACATTGGTACAAAACAGTTTAGACACATTTAGGCTCCACGTGATCCTCCCGTCTCTTGTGTATCCAGTGAAAAGTCAACCACATCATGAGATTAGCCAACCAGAATCTTTCTTCTCAAATTTGGGGAGCCGGGGTGTGAGGCTTTTCCCCCCATGACTAATCCATCCTTTTCCTATCTACTCCAATGAATCACACCGGTGCATCATTCTGTGGCTACTAGGGTAATTAACACCCCACATTCGGGTGCATTGGACAATCTGGAATGTAGCCAGCACAAGCTTCCGCTGCTATGGAGAATCCTTGTACACTCCTTTTTTTTATCCTTCGCTAAAGCTGCAATCCTGCACCCACTTACCTGGAAGTAACTCCACTGAACCCAGTGTTCTGCGTTGAGATGCCTAGGATCACTTGGTCAATCACAAAGCAATGCATACACTTTCCAAAATAAGAAAGATGCCGTCTCAGGTTTGCGAAGTCCTGGCAAAGGGTCCAGAACACATTGCCCCTGCACACTCAGTGCTGGACAAACCAACGAGCATCTGGGCGCTCAGGCCTACATACTTAGGGGTTTTCATCAGTGGTGGATGATAAGCCTGTAACAGCAATGGACTTCTCCCAGATGACTCAGCAGGATGAGAGGTCACTGTGTATCTTTTTGGAACTAGGAATTCCACCCACCAGAGATAATAATCCTGGAAGATCATTTAATGGTGCTTAATAAATTATTGTTTACATGGGCCACAATCCCATACCAAATTAGGTGCATATGGGCCAAACTACACATTAAGTTAAGTGCATAGTTTGGCCTTGAACTTTTTTTTTTAAGATAGCAGCTGGAAGAGCAGCAGTGAAGGTGGGCTTTAAATTTCCCTCCCATGCCACAGTCCCAAGAAAAACTATCCCTCCCTTCCAAAGCTGCCATGTATATTGAGAAGGAAGTTGCCATTGACACCACTTTTTCCAATACTCCTCTATGCAGCCTTGCCCCTTTCTTGATGTAGGTTTAGAAATGGAGGGAGGGAGTTGGTTTCGGTTCACTTTTCAATCAAACTCACCTAAATTGCATCTGTCAAACCAATATGTGAATCAAAAAAGCACCAGGGTTTGGGTTTTTAATTCTCTATAGCTTTGAGTGGGTGGGGTATTTTAATTTATATATTTTTTTTAAAAAAACAGAATATTCTTTTAGCATTTTATCGATGCTTTTGTACTGATTTTAATGTATTGGTTTGTTCGTTTATATATTGTAAGCTGCTTTGAGCTACTTTGGTGAAAAAGCAACCAATAAATTTAACTAAATAATACTCTGACTGTTGTATCCAATAAAATTGTCCTGTTCACACAAGGACCTCCCACTTGCACAATGGAACTGTCTCTGCCTCTCCTCTCCTCATGCACCCTCCATCCCCACCCCAATAAAAACTTGTTCCAGAGAGTTAGGAATACCCCCAGAGCAGCAGACAGAGGAGAAACAGAGTTCTGTAGTGCGAGCAGATGTCCTTGCACTCATGGGATGACTTTGGTTGAATATAACACTGGATTTTGTGATGCAGTCTACCAACCCCCCAAAAAATGCATGTTAAAAATGTTTATATTGAGGTTGGTGTGCACAAAAAAAGTTTTTATTGTCAAAAGTAGCATGCAGAGATACATTATATTGGGGAAATGACTTGCCAAAATGTGTCTATTGGGACTGTTTCAAGGCAATTTTTTTAAAAATGTAGTATAAACACCAACAATTGGGAAACATTGGCCTGCAAGCACTCCAACTGGAGAACAGCCTTTACCGAAATGTCACGGGCTTTGAAGACACTCGAACTCAGGACGCAAGGGAGAAACGTGCTAAGAGGAAGGCACGCTTGGCAAATCCACACTGTGATTAACTCCTGCCCGGAAACCAATGTCCCCACTGTGGAAGGACATGTGGATCCAGAATTGACCTCCACAGTCACTTATGGACTCATTGTTAAAACTGTGTTTATGGAAGACAATCTTACTCGGCCAAAGGAGGAGGAGGAGGAGGAGGAGGAGGAGGAGGAGGAGGAGGAGAAGAAGAAGAAGAAGAAGACGAAGAAGAAGAAGAAGAAGAAGAAGAAGAAGAAGAAGATTAGGAGAAAGGTGAATTCAAGTGTATACAGAGTTTTCTGAAGATTTTCACAAACTAATTTTTGTGAATTCAGAATTGGGGCAAATTGAAGCCGAGACTGAGAGGAAAAGAGAGAAACTGATAGAAACTAAAATTGATAGATTCTTCCATCCCTACTTTGGCTGCAGTCCCATACACATTTAAGGGGGTGAACGTCCCAGTTGAACTCAGTGGGACTGACTTCTGAGTAGATATGTATGGGTTGTGCTTTTAGAAAGGTTCAGGTTTCTTATTCTTGATTTATATAACAGATTTTCTTTGGTCAGTATTGCACTAGATGCTGGGATAGAGAAGAAAGACAATGGCGGTGGTCCACAAGGAGTGTAGTCTAATGGGAATCTCTCACCATTTTTCTTTGAGGATATAACTCCCGTGGTATATTAAAAACAACTTTTGAAACGCAATTGAATTTCAAAAGTCATTTGCCACATGATGTTGGAAGCTGTTGCTGCTGTTTGAGAAACTCAAGTTCAAGTTCCCTTGGGTCCATAGAACTGGTTTCACAGTTCTTTGGATCCTGGCCAATGTGGATGAATTAAAACTAGGGCTGATCCAATGCTTAAATCTTTCACAATGGACTGACCCAATTTTACATTCATGAGCAGCTGCCAGGCAATTATTCTGTCTTCCGGACTGAATTACACTTGGGATCCATAAACAGAATGTCAAAGATCTGTGTCCCAAAGGATGCAAGAAGAAAGAAAAATATTTACCCCTGTCATTTACCTTTGCTTTCCTTCCGCATTCCTTATAGGAACAGCATATTTCGCAAGGCCTGTCACAGACTTGATATTTGGTATATTTGATTGTTAAAAAGAAAATAATAACCCTCTGTGTTGACCATAGCAAAGGCTTATCTTATGGATTTCCAGGTTGAAATCAATCATAATTGAAAACACACTGATGGATATACTTATTTTTATGGGTTCAGGGGTCATATATTCATATGTAGGTAAAAGAAAAAGTAAAGGACTCCTGGACTGTTAAGTCCAGTCAAAGGCGACTATGGGTTTGCAGCACTCATCTCGCTTTCAGGCTGAGTCTTTGCCCACAGACAGCTTTCTGGGTCATGTGGCCAGCATGACTAAACTGCTTCTGGCGCAAAGGAACACCATGATGCAAGCCAGAGTGCACAGAAAGGCTGTTTACCTTCCCACCGCAGCGGTACCTATTTATCTACTTGCACTGGTGTGCTTTCAAACTATTAGGTTGGCAGGAGCTGGGACGAAGCAATGGGAGCTCACTCCATTGCAGGGATTTGAACCGCCAACCTTCTGATTGGCAAGCCCAAGAGGCTCAGTGTTTTAGACCACAGCACCACCCAGGTCCCACGTAGTACAGTACCTGGATCATTTGTACTCAGCTTCAGGAATCCAGCAGATGCGAGAGAACAGCAACACTTATTCCAGCTACAATGTTGCCTAGAACAGCCTCCCCCAACCTGGTGTCTTCCAGATGTTTAGGGCCACAGCTCCCATCATCTCTGACTATTTAGCCACACTGATTAGAACTGATGAAAGCTGTGGTCCAAAACATCTGGAAAGAACCAGGTCGTGGAAGGCCGGTATTATGTGATATCAACAAATTATCAGAAAACAATGAAACAAAATCGTTTTGTGAAAATATTCTATGGCACACTCATTCTGAGGCAATTAAAATTTCATCTACTCAGTCACTGGGAGTTGAAAAAGACAATACAATAAAAATGCTATCTTGCTTGTTATACGACGCAGCCACCTGGGGCACCTCTGTATTGGATATAATCCAAAATAAGTTCTTACATGAAGTCCTCAGGGTCCCACATTTTTCACATCTTAAATCAGTTCTCCACATATCCTCCACGATTTGCAATTTATTTGTTTGCTTGCTTAAAAAAATCCTCATGAAAATTAATCTGCATTTTAGTGAGAATGTCTCCTAATAGACACAGTTAAGGATGTCATTTTGCCTAGCATGTGCATTTTTTGCAAACCAGTTTTCTCTAATATATGTTACTTTCACTAATACATGCCTTTTTGTGCACAATTTACCTTAGTATATGCATTTGCTAGGCTGGTAGAACTGCATTGCCCAGTTTAGAGAAGTGTGAATTTGGAAGGGTGCCTGTGTGTTGTTCTGCATATTGTTTCTGAAAATATGAATTTGGAAAGTTCACATTTAAGGAGCCAGTGCCATGGTGTCAACATTGCCTGCTTGTTGCCTGCCTGGCTTGGCCTGACTGTCTGGCAAAGGGGAAAAGGACACACATGGCTTTTTCGCCACACTTTTGCAGCATCTCTGCTGAATGAATGTATGAACTGGAGCACAGAGACATATCTGCCTCTGAGAACATTTTTAGCTCTCAGGGCTCAAAAGGAAGTTTGAGTCAGAGGCTATGAATCACACCCCATTAAAAAGCCTCCCTTGGCTAACTGGGCACATCACTCTCTGTCCCACTAGCTAAGACACTCCATTTCTACGGAACAGATTACATCAGTATCTGGGCTGCTGGCATGGATTTTTAAGAATTGGGTTATGTTGGCTTTTACCAGCCTTGCCCCCTCTCGGCCCCTGCTCTGCTTCATTGAGGTAATGATGGATCAGTGTATTCCCAGTCCGTGTCAATTCCACATGTGCTCATTCATAAGTTTGTTCCAGACCTTTCCACATGAGTCTGCAATTTAAAAGAAAAATAATTTTTTAAATACATATGTAATTTTTTTAATCAGAAAACATGCATTAAGATAGATATTCTTTTTCAACATGCATGTTGCAAAATGCATTTTCATCTTACCAAATCCAATTTTACAGTGTTTTAGTGGCGGTTGCTGCTGAGAACAAAATCTGGACAAGTGTAAGACCTGCAGGATCAGGGCCTGCCCAACCTGATCAGAGGTGCGGTTCAGTCAGGTCATGCCAGAATTCTGAGATGCTGAATTGCTCAGTGACCAGCTATCATGTTCCAGAACATAGGAAGCCCAGAGATCTTTCCTAGGCACTTCTGAAGGCTCAGAGAAGCAGTAACACAAACCCATCTGGACAGGTGCAAAGCAGTTCTTCAAAGAATCCATCCACCATGCAAGAAGCAGAATCCAGAGGCAAACCAAAGTCAAAACCAGGAGGTCAGTCTGCAGAAGCACTAAACAACATTGTTGGCAGATTCTACCTATAAAAAGATCCTGTGCCTTTAAGAGTTGCAAAGAAGGGATCGTTATTCGGGCATCAAATTACTACGTGGTCAGAAATGGATTCTGGCAGAATTTCCCCTCTGTGCAACTCTTAGAGCAGTGGAGGGCCACATTCTCTCTTTGCCACTCCTTTTGGGGACACATTCAACAGTGGCCATGGCCACACAAACAACCCTCTTTGCCAAAGCAACAGTTAGCAATAAACAAAGCATCTGAACAGGGAACAGAGGAGGCACAAAGTGCTTTGCTACTGTGAGACTTCTTGGAAGACCTATGCAACTAATGCCACTTCTTCTTTTAAGACATGCTTCCTCCTTCTTTGGAGCATGCAGCAATCTTTACTGAGGTGCTTAGAGAGTTGGGGATAAAGATTCTTAAGCACTCTGGAAGTGCTTCAGCAAAGATTCTCATTGTGCTCCTTAGCAGAGGAAGCTGTGACCTCTATTCAGTATGCTTGGGGGTTTTCCCCCACCCCCACTCCAGTGACAATGCAACCACTGATAGACTGGGATGGGGCTGGCAGGACAATCAGGAAGGCTTGGTACATCAGTTCATGCCCATTGTCTGCCAGTTGCCCAAACCTGTTTTAGAGACACAGGGCCTCTCTGAGAAGATCACCCCAATGCAGAGATTTGGTGATATAAGAAATAAAGAAACACAAAACAACAATCTTGCAACAGCCTGGCATATTATTTGTAACTGGTGTCACTCTTTAACTCCAATGCTGAGCTGAAGCCACCTGCGAAGTACTTGGATTTGCAGGCCCAGCCCTACCATTAAACAGAGTGAAGCTGCTTTGACAGACAGCTGATCTGAGGTGACATGAAAGGGCAGCAAATTGCTCATTATTCTTGGTTCAAGGTAAAAATATAAATATAAAGGAGAATTCCTGAATGCCAAGATCCAAGTTTGGGGCAAATACACTTTGGTGAGAGATTAAAAATCACAAAATAGGCAGCAAAGTAAAGTGTGGAAATATAGGATGTTAGACCTTTAAAATATGCCCTTGTGAGTTCCTTAACTTCCCTCTTCCCCTAGCATAGAAAAAGACCACATGCTTGATGAGTGAAAAATGGTTTATTTACAAATTCTCCAGAGGTCAGTTTCATGTGCTTTTCCATACAGCATTCAGAAAAAGTTGCACAGGCAGCTCCTAAATTATTGGTATAGGAACTCAAGGATGGCTGATGAGAACCATGTGGTTTGAGCTGGAGCAACCATGTCAGAACCTCTTCACATGCTGAGCTTCTCAGGTAGACTGAGGTACAACAATAGGCTTGATTCCCTTCCTCTCAAGGTGAGGGTGAGGGACCTATGCTAAGCCTGGCAGGACAGCTTACTCTATGATCTTAACCCCTTCATGTGTTAATTAGACGTAAGCAAGCTGGTTTTATGAGACTGGTTTGGGGCTGATCTGTTTGGCCTCCTGCTTACAGGGAGCACCAAAAACAAAGGACTCTGGTTTCAGCCTTGCTGGCATTGACACTGCCCCAGAGAGAGGAGACAAGCTCTGAACAACAGCACAAATAGCTACTACACTTTCCAAGCTGAGATAATTCAGATCAATCAGTTTGACGAGGCCATAGAATCAAGCCATGAATCTCACACTGTTAGATCAAAGCCTTGAGCTGACAACTCCTTTTGGTAGCAGGATCAAGCTGCTTGGGACATGACGAATCAGCCTGCCTTAAAGCAAAACAAACAAGCAAAGGAACTATTCTTCACGGCTTCTATTGGCCACATGTCCTTATTAATTTCAGTGTAATGATATTTGCATGCCACAGCATCTGGGCACAGAAGACGTTATAAACAAGAGAAACAATAAATGTATGAAACTGGCCCCAAAAAAGAGACATTTATAAACAGCCCCCTCCCTATATTACCTCAGCACATCATAGGAAAAATCCCAGTGCTGCATAATCCAACAAATATTTCACTCCAATGACATGCCTTGCATCATGCGCCAAAAGGTCGGTCAGCCTGCATTCTAGTGAGCTACCAATAGAATCTGGGTGGTCTTTGCAAGAACACAGGCCGGAGTCCTGGGCGTTCTGGTCCCCTGTGTTGCCTTCTAGAGAGATTGCCTGTGTAACCCATGAACTAAACCCCATGGTCCAAGTTCTGCCAGAGGTGCCTTTGCAGGCAGGCAGACCCTTGGCTATGCACAGTTCCAGATTCAGAGACTGAGAAACCAGTGAGGCACAAAAAGGGAGCTGCTTGTGTTTACGACGTGCATCTCACAAACCAGACTCTGCTGCCTACAAAAGTTCATGCCACGGGAAGTCATGGAAGAAGAGAAAAGGGGTGTGGTTTTCTGAAAAACTTGATGGCAAGCTTATCCACATGGATTTTTGTCTAATTCCCATCTCACATCATAACCACAATGAGAAATGAGGTGTCCCACCCCCACCCCAATTCCAGTCCACTAAAAATAATGTGCACATCATTAAGCACATTATTATACATATAATATCTCAGAGATATTCACACAACTTGTAGGCATGCAGGAAAGCATTCCTAGTAAATTAGTAATAGGGATGATTTGGGTTCCTAGATGTTAATGTCAGATTCTGAAACCACTTCCAGGTTTCATTTCCAAGAGAACAGAAGGCAAGAAGGCTCGCATTCTAACTCAGAATGGTTACATTTCCCTCCCAAAACTCCTGTTCCAGGACCCACACCTAATCAAAAGAAAGTGAATAATATTGGAACCATAAATGTCAGATGTTAAAGTATTTGGAGCCATATTATAGAAAAGGATTCTGGTGAAAATTCCTTTCTTCCTGCAGGGCAGCAGCTCCTTTGGGAGCAAGCAGACAATTGACCACCCTATAAATGAAAATAGCAGGTTGGAAATAATTCAAATATCTCACCATCATCTCCCTTCTTTCCCAAAAGCAGTGGTAAGCTGGCTGAAACCCAAATATTTTCCCACTTTTAATTGTCCACTTTTAACTGCCCATGGGATCCTCATCTCTGGAGAAGCACTTTTTTGCATGTGTTTCAACATTCAGCTTAATTGGATGTCTCTGAGTTCTAGTGTTACAAGAGGGAGAAAAAGTTATCTCTGTTCAATTTCTCCACACCTTGCATAATTGTACATACAGTGGTACCTCGGTCTACAAACTTAATCCGTTCCGTAAATCCATTCTTAAACTGAAACCATTCTTAAACCAAGGTGCGCTTTCCCTAATGAGGCTTCCCACTGCTGATGCCCTTCCACCGTTCGACTTCCGTTCTTAGACTGAGGTAAAGTTCACTAACAGGAACATTACTTCCGGTTTTGTGGAGTTCGTAACCCGAATAGTTTGTTAACAGGGCTGTTCTTAAACCGAGGTACCACTGTACTTCTATTACGTGGCCTCTGACTTGTCTTTTCTTTGAACTAAAAAGCCCCAGGTGTTGTCATAAGGGAGTTGCTCCAGCCCCTTGATCACCTTGGTTGCCCCATTCCAAACCTTTTCCAACTCTACAACATCCTTTTTTGTGGTGAAGAAACTCTGTAGCTGCTTTCCCCGGCCCCCTCTCCTATCAATCACTTCACTTCTTTGATACTATCTGTTTTGGTTTCCCACCTGCCTTCAAAGTCTGCTTCATTCTGGCCAATTTACACTGCCCCAGGTAGCAACCATTTTAGGTGAGTTCAATAGGTGTGTAACTGTGACCATGTGCATCACACTGAAAATGTCACAAAAACATCACCAAAAGGGGTGAATTGGGCAGGGGAGGGTATTTGCAGGCTTTTTCAATGGTGTTTCAAATATACGTGATTTCACTAAAATGCGCAATGCCTTGGAACATAACTATTGCATAAATGGGAGTTGCCTGTTCAACAGTTCCCAACAGCCTCAGTTGTGTCCATTGACCACGCTGGCCCTGATAGTAGATGTACATTTCTCCTGGCTTTCAGAAAGGGGGCATGGTGCATTCCTTTGAGCTTATAGCGTCTCAGAATACATGCGTAAATTGTTTCCCTCTTATCACTATGTTCCTGAGCATAGAAAACTGACCCCAGAGATTTCTTAACCTTCTCGGTGTCATCCCATGATGCTTTCTGAATCCTGCGTTGGTTGAGTCTCATCACAGGACTGTATCACATCAAACAGAGCATGTGCAAACCAGCTCTTGGGATCTAATATTTTGCTTGTTAAATTTTGTTTACATTGTGGTCAACCGAGCTTTGGTCTCTGAGTGGATATTGGCTGGTTGTGAATATTCTGACATATGTGTTCAAATATGCGCTCAAAACAAGAGTGCTCAAAAGCCAACTCAGTGGTCTGAAATCCATTGAAAATGTCATCGCGCTTGCTGCATTATATTAAACTGCTTGGGTAAAACAGCTATTACGACCACTAACTACATTACTTGTCCTAATCCACACACTAAAATGTGTTGGGAAGCACTGTTGCTTTAGAAAATTCATGATGCCTTAGATACTTGCCTTAATTGGGAGTCATAGCTCAGTGGTAGAGCACATGTTTCAAACGATCAATCCCCTGGGACCTTATATCTTCAAGGCTGTGATGGAACTCTGCCTATGACTCTGGAAGGCTTCTGACAGATACAGTGAAGTCTAAACTCAGGTAGATGCCTCAGCGATCTCACTCAGCTTTGTATATTCATATACATTTGGCAAATCTGCCTGCACCCTCCAGATGTTTTCTACTACAACTCTCATCAGCCCCAGCCAGGATGGTCAATGGGATGATGGGAGTTTTAGCCCATAGCAATGTAGTCCTCTTGTACATTGTACAAATGAATGGCAATTGTAGTCCTTTGGAATGCACCACGTTAGCTACCCCTATGTAGGGCATTATGGGACAGGCTTTTGGGAACTGCCTCATGTGATGATCATAGAGTCCAGATCAGTTCATATGTGGAGAAGCAGTCCATGAGATACTGTGGTCCTGAGCCATTTAAGGCTTTGTGGGTCAAAACTAGCACTGTGAATTGGGCCCTGAAACTAACTGGCAGCCACTGCAATCAGGCCAGGATCAGAGTAATATGCTCCAACCCTCTTGCCCCAGTGATCAGCCTGGCCAGCAAATTCTGCACAAACTGCAGTTTCTGAAATGGCTTCAGAGGCAGCCCTGCCTATAACACTTTGCAATAATCTATCGTATACAGTATATAAACAGTAGTACCATCAGCAAACATGATGCCTTACATAGTCATTCAGGCAAAAGTCAGCAGGTCTCTTCTCCCAGGAGCTCACCGTCTTAAGAAAAGACAATGGAAGGGGGTGGGGGACTAGGCAGGCAATGAGAAGCAAAGAGCAGGGAGAAATGAATGTGGGCAAATCTAGCTTTGTGAACTCAAAACCCAGTAATGTGGAAAACAGCCCTCGGTTGAAGTCTTCTGAAAACACCTGGCTTGTGGCATTGCATACAATAATATCGAAGGCTTAGATATCCAGAACCAGTTCGCATTTTCTAGCGTGTTTCTGCATAAGCATTTCAGCACTCTCCAATCACTCTCGCTACAACATAAAACTAACCCCAGAAAGATGTAGCATGAAGGCAAGAGGAATACAAACCAAAGAATGCTAAGACCAAATAATGCTCTTTTCCTCGTGCCAGAATGTTGGTGATAAACTGATGGATGTTGTTGTTAGCCTCCGCTGTCTGTACTTTTCATGGGAAAATCCATACTTTGTTCATGCTGCGAGACGACCTTCAATATGGAAATCATTAGGCCAATTGAATTTGGAATTTAGAAATTGGAAGGAGAAGCAATAAATTGAATAGGCTATTTGACAATGAGATTAATACTTGAAACCCCCAAACAGTTTTGATTTGCTTCCCTGTCTAACGCTCATATAACAAATGAAAACAGGACTTGGAGCATCTCATATCTGTGACATCCTTTTGTTTTTATTCCTTCAGTCTAGGGTGGTGTTTTTTTCAGATTTCTGGGGAGGGCAGAGGTGGACTGGATTCCACGTCCAAACAGTTAACAAACGTTAACCTCCTCTGTAAAAGAGTGGTTTTGAATGTCTTCAACTGGTCAGGTGTTAGTAGAAACACTCTCCTTTTGTATATATCATTGTATACAGTTTGCTCAGAGCACGAGCATAGTTGTTGTTTTTTTAAGCACTAGCTTTTTCCAAAGCACTAGCTGCAGAAGAGGATTGCAGTAGGGGAAGGAATGTTTAAATATCCTTTACATGTCTGCTCTGATCCCATTAATTATCAGCCCACATACCCTCAGCTGATGCTATCAGGTGTGGCTTGGCCCTAAGACTAGATCCACTCCACCCATTTAAATAGCATTCAAAGATCATGGCTTCCCCCAAAGAACCCTGGGAACTATAGTTTACACTTCACAGAGCTACAATTCCCAGGAATCCTGAACAAACAATAGTCCCCAGGATTCTTTGGAAGAGGCCGTGTGTTTTGAATGTACATTGGATTTGCTTTAAATGGATGGTGTGGGTCTGCCCTGGGGGGGGGTGGCAATACACTGGTCCATCTGTGGCTGTTAGTGCTAAATGGACCTGCCATATTCAAAGGCAGTATACCTCTGAAACTAGATGAAGTGGATAAACAATACAAAGAGGCTTTGGCCTCTCTGAGCTGTTTCTGCCTTCCAAGAGGCATCTGGCTGGCCCCTGGTTGGGAACACGGTGCTCAATTAGATGGATCTTTGGTTCTCTCCAGCAAAGCAATTATTATATTTTCATCCTTTCATGTGCTTTAAGAAATGCGTTGACTGGCGTGTTGCATCATACAAAACATAAGCTTTAGATGGGTGTGTGCGTCTACGAGAGAACTCTGCATTCAACCCCCAAAAAGTTACAGTGTTGTTGTTGTTGTTGGGCTTTGGGGGGGGGGTTAACAAAAGAAACACTTCTGCAGAGAGAAGTTTTTAACCAAGCAGTAAAGGAACTGGGGTCTGTTTGTCGTTACCGAGCTGTTGTGCTTTCTGTTTAGTAGGTCAACAAACTGTCGGCCGATTAATTTGTGTCTGGGCCTATCACGCAAAGCCTGTTGTTTCACAGACGGTTTCAATCAGCACAGCCAAACCAGTAAAACAGGACATCCTGGTCAGAATTACTTTCTCAACCTCGTCTTGAACTGTTGCTTTTCCAATCAGTCTTGGCAGGTTTCATTAGAAGCCCGTAACCAGAGCGTGCGTGTTCAACCAGACACAACTCTTTCTCAGACTAGGAAATGGCTTACCTTCTGGCACAGCGTTTGATGAAAATCCCCCCCAGTATGGAACTCAGAAAGGGACTCCAGTCATTTGCAGCCTAATCCATCCTTCCTGCCCACCTGCCTGTTGGGGTCTCTGAGTGTTTCCCGGGGGGTCTTGGTGGTCTAGAACAGCAGAGGGCAAAAGGCAGATCTATTGGGTAGGTCTCTGGGTGATCTGAAGCAGAACCAATTGAAAGCTGGGGTGCGGAGGGTAACCCAGAGTGTGTGCATGAGCTCAGTTGGGTGCTGGGTTATCCAACAGGCAGACTAAGCATGTGCTTAGGGCACCACCCCAAAAAAGGAGACTGTTTTTGGAATTAATTTTACATTTGATATTTTGAAAAAAGCACCAAAGCAAACATTGTGGAAATGATCAGAATTTTGGTAGACTTACATGCTACATGCTGTTTCTCCATTTTTTTAAAATTTATTTTTTTGTTCTCCTTCTATTACTGACCCCCACCTAAACTAGGGGGCATCCTACTAACATGCTTTGTTGAGTCAGCTTTGATAAACTTATCCTGAATTTTAATTACATGTACATTTTGTATCATATATGCATGTGTGTGTGTTGTTAAGTATAATTGGTTTAATTTACACTGAAATGGGAATGGGTAAATATTTATTGGTGGAAGATTGGTGGAAGATTGGGGAGATTTCGTTGAAGCTAATGAACAGCAAGAAGGGCTCTCTCTGAGCTGTCACTAGTTGATAATTAATTGTTGTTCTCTAGCAACTAGATAGCACGTGAGTGTTTTAACCTTAGATCAGGTGACAAAGGTATTTGGTTGCAAATCGCCATTTTGAAAGGAGCTGCCGTTCTCTCTCAAACTCTGTGGAGTAAGGATGAAAATGAAGCTTTCCAGGAAAACAGCTCCAGGCAAAATGGATGCTGAAGGAGAGAGACCTTTTCTTATAGGTCTGTTTGTATTATTTCATATTTTCTAAGATGCTGAGCCTGTGCTGGACAGCACAAGCTATTGCATGGATATCTTTGATGTACATTTGATGTTTTCTGTTTTAAAAAAAGTCCTGCAAGTAAAATTTTGAGCAATAACTTATGGATCTGGACAATGCATTATTCCAAAAGGAACAGTCTTTTGCGCATTCAGTCGCTTCAAACTGCGCAATATTAATATCTGCAATATGTGTGTGTAACGGTTTAGCATCGTTTTTTATTTTAAATTACTTGTGGGGAACACCATAACCTTCTCAGCACCAAGGTCCTGGTTGTGGCTGGTTCAGGTACTCAAAACAATCTGGTTCAGGTACTCAGAACAAATGCCTGTGTAGTGCACCTGGATCTGGTTGGTGGCTCTTAAAGCTCCAGCACAAACAAGTTGAGTGGCAGCTGGTGTCCATAGGGGCTGGTGGGGCAGAAGACAGGGAAATCAGCAGGAAGTGGAGCCAGAGTCAATGACAAGCAGAGCCTACCCACCCCCCAGCTGAGTTCTTCAAGGGCCACACTGAGGCAAAGGAAGAGGAAGCTGGCAGACAATGTCACCCCTTGAACTGGGTGTTAAATAAGGAGGCAGACAGGTGGGGGCTGGTTGAGGGCAGCCTGAGGTTGGTAAGGCAGTGACCCCCTTTGCACTTCTTTGGTAGATCCTGCGAGCCTAAAGCCTGTCTACTTCTGCTCTGGACTGAGGCTCAACAAAGGGCAAGCCAAGTCATTTGCTCCCTGAGCCAGAGCAGTGCATGCCACACACATCCCCGCCAAAGTGTGTGGTATCCAGGACCAGTCAAGCTTTTTCGGCACCTAAGGCAGAAAATTTCACAAGTGCCTCCCCTCCTTCCTAGCAGTGAAAGTCAAAGTAATTAAACGATAAAGTCATGCCTGACACTCCAACTCATCTGCCTGAGGCTGCAGGTCTGCTGCAGGCCTAGATTAAGGATCTTGCCAGGGATCTGTGTAAAAACCCAGTTAGTTAGCTAATTATATTACCAGCACTTGCATGGAACCTGAATTCAACAAACCAAGTTGTTTCATTAAGACAAAGCACTTGTAGGATTTAGAGATAAATATTTTTTTGAGTTCTATGTGGGCTCATATACCAGTCTGCTCTATGCAAGCTGCAGGGAGAGCAACACTGTCTTTAACTGGAAGTAGCTCCCATCAAACTCAATGGGGCTTACTTCTGAATGGACATATACAGGAAAACTGATATGCATTTTTGATGGCTCCTTCTGTATTACAGTGGTACCTCGGGTTACAAACTCTGCTAACCCGGAAGTAGTACCTCGGGTTAAGAACTTTGCCACAGGATGAGAACAGAAATTGGGCGGTGGTGGTGCAGCAGCAGCAGCAGCGAGAGGCCCCATTAGCTAAAGTGGTACCTCAGGTTAAGAACAGTTTCAGGTTAAGAACGGACCTCCGGAACAAATTAAGTTCGTAACCAGAGGTACCACTGTAGTCTGATTCAGAGCCAAACAGAGAGGGATTGTGTAATACAAGCATTGGCAGCAAGGTAAACAGCAAGCTAGATTACATAAGCATAAGAAGTGACCAAACATCTAAATGTTGGATCTTTTATTTCTCTGAATTTTCTCTGAGAAGGACTGGTACAGTGGTACCTTGGGTTACATACGCTTCAGGTTACATACGCTTCAGGTTACAGACTCCGCTAACCCAGAAATAGTGCTTCAGGTTAAGAACTTTGCTTCAGGATGAGAACAGAAATCATGCTCCGGCGGCGCAACGGCAGCTGGAGGCCCCATTAGCTAAAGTGGTGCTTCAGGTTAAGAACAGTTTCAGGTTAAGAACGGACCTCCGGAACGAATTAAGTACTTAACCTGAGTTACCACTGTATTCCCATGTGGGAACCGTCAATATCTATGTTGTCTATTTTGTCTGCTTTGTTACGTTTTGTTTCTACTTCCATTTTTGCTTCACAGAGTTGGAGTAAGAGTTTGTCTGTTATATAAATTTGTGTGGCCTATAGTGGGCCAGGAAGGCAGGCTGAGGATCTAAATTGGGATGCTGATTTCAGTCATACCTCATTGGACTATGTTGTGTGTGTACACAGTGAAAAGCTGCTGTTTGAGAAACATGTGCCCTTTGGGCAGATGGAACCAGTTGTACATTTCTTTGGATCCTGGGCTTTATTTCTTTTTTTCCTTTTTTTCTTTCTCTTTTTTGAGTGACCTCCTTTGGCCTATCCTTCATTGCAGTAAGCACTGCCAGATGCCAATTACCTCTGTACTCCTATTGTTCATTTCACCTTTTTCTTATTTTTCCCTTACACTTCCCATTTCATAATTGAATTTGTAGCTTCACCCATTGTTGCCATTTAGTGTGACAACTGGCCTCCATCCCCTTCGCTTACTGCCTGCACTTTCCTGATAAAAGGACGGTAAGCTTTAGTTGCTGTTGTTGTTTTAATTGTTTGTTATTATTTTGTTGTAGTGGAACATGGTGAAGATTAGTAAGCCAGAAATCTGACGGACGGCATCTTAGCAAAGCCTTAGTAATCTCATCCAAGTGCAGCAGAAGTTTTAAACAACGATGATCACTGTAATAAAACAAAAGGCCAGTAAAGCTTATTTTCTGAAAATGTCTTACAAAGGCATTTTACACAGACAGAAGAGTTCAGCATGTTAAATTGCTGGTATTAGCGTACCTTCTCACATTTCTATGATAAAACAAAAGTCGCCATTTTTGTTCTGTTAGCTGAGAATGTTTTCTCTCCCACTTTCACGATACTCAGAGTTAACAACTTCCATGCATAAGTCCTGGGACTAGGTTTGGTGAATCCAACTCTTTTTTTAAGGAAAAGTTTCTATTATGGGGTACCTGCTCCTGGTAGTTCATTATCCCTCCTCTCCCCCCCCCCTTTTCTTTTTTTTCCTTTGGGCAATGCATCATTTTTCAGTGTGTATAGCTAGAATAATAAATATTATGATGATTTATTAAACTTTTTGGTCGCCTTTTCTTTCTTTTTTTTACAAAAGTAACTCAAAGCCACTTAACAACAATAAATAAACAGCACCCACATTAAAAGCAGCATAAAACAAGACAGAGAAAAATCTAGAGCCGATTTATGTCTCTAAAAGGCAGGACTGAAAACATCCCACCCACTGAGGGAGGCCACAGATAATAAGTCCTGGCAAACGAGAGATGTTTTTGCCTGGTGCCTAAAGATAAGTAATGATGGTGCCAGGTGAGCCTCCCCAGGGAGAGCACTCCACAAGCAGGGAGACAATACCGAAAACACCCATTATTATGTTGCCACCTTTTAGGTGCCCCGTGGTGGGGGAACATGGAGAAAGGCTTCAGATTACAACCGCAGTGTCTGGGCCTGTTCATAAACCAAGCATTGATTGATTCAAGCATGTCAGGAAAAAGCACCAAGGCAAAAGCCAGCTCCAGATGGCTGGAATGCAAAACAGGATGTTGTGGTTTTGCAGATGTACTGTTGGGGAAAAGGTGGAGCCTATTCTCTGTACTGAGCACCGGATGTTAGCTCAGTGTGTCATATGACCTGTGCTGGAAGTACAGTGGTGCCTCGCAAGACGAAATTAATTCGTTCCGCAAGTCTCTTCGTCTTGCGAGTTTTTCGTCTTGCGATGCACGGTTTCCCATAGGAATGCATTGAAAATCAATCAATGCGTTCCTAGGGAAACCGCCTTCAGACCAGGTCCGGGGACAGTCTGTCCCCGGACCTCTTCTGAAGGCTGGGGGGGGGGGACAAGGGCTTTTCTTCCCACCCCCAGCATTTTAAAAAACCCCAGGACAGCGGAGGACTTCTCCGCTGTCCGGGCGATCTTAAAATGCTGGCGGGCGGCATTTTAAAATTGCCCCGGACAGCGGAGGACTTCTCTGCTGTCCGGGGCGATTTAAAAGCCCCTGGGAAGGCAGGCAGGGGGGACAAAGACTTTCGCCCCCCGCCCGCCTTCAGAAGGTGTTCCCGCCCCCCCGCCCCGCTTCGGAACAGCGTTTAAAATGCTGGGGGTCGGCAGTGAACGCTTCGCTCCCGACCCCCAGCATTTTAAAATCTCCCCGGGACAGCAGAGACTTCTCTGCTGTCCCGGGGAGATTTTAAAATGCTGGGGGTCGGCAGTGAACGCTTCGCTCCCGACCCCCAGCATTTTAAGATCGCCCGGGGCAGGCGGGGGGAAGGCAGGCGGGGGGGAGCAAAGACTTTTGCCCCCCGCCGGCCTTCAGAAGAGGTCCTCTTCTGAAGGCCGGCTGTGGGCGAAAGTCTTTGCTCCCGACCGCCAGCATTTCCCTATGGGCTTTCGTCTTGCGATGCAAGCCCATAGGGAAATTCGTCTTGCGAAGCGCCTCCAAAACAGAAAACCCTTTCGTCTTGCAGGTTTTCCGTCTTGCGAGGCATTCATCTTGCGGGGCACCACTGTACAGGAGGAGTTGTGACTCTTCTGATGGAGACAGAAGGGTGCAGTCACATTTCTATGTACTGTTGAGTGACAGGAATAAAACATGTAAATAGGACTCCTGTCTGTCTCATTTCCCCTCCCTGGGGAGAATGCAGGGAGGGAGAGAAGCAGAGAGAAGCAGAGGGTGTGTTTTCCTCACATCTAATGAGGGAAATCGCCGGTTTATGACCTAGCCTGCCGGGAGAAGCAGCGGAGAGGTCATCCAGTATCTCGCTCAATTGCCTCGGGGGAGGCCAGGTACCTCTGCCTGTGAGCTGAAGATACTGACAGGGAGGTGTGAGAAGGGCCTCTCAGCCTAACTTAGCTAGCAAGGCTCTTGAAAAGATAAAATACATTGGTACCTCAGATTAAGAACTTAATTCGTTCCGGAGGTCTGCTGTTAACCTGAAACTGTTCTTAACCTGAAGCACCACTTTAGCTAATGGGGCCTCCCACTGCCGCTGTGTGGCCGGAGGACAATTTCTGTTCTCATCCTGAAGCAAAGTTCTTAACCCGAGGTACTATTTCTGGGTTAGTGGAGTCTGTAACCTGAAGCATATGTAACCTGAAGCGTATGTAACCTGAGGTACCACTGTAAAGGGACCCATAAGATCTAAACATAGGGAAGCGTTAACCACACTGCTCTGGTAGCTATTGAGTCAATTCTGGATTCCTGATAGATCAGGCAGAAATCTCAGAGTCAGTCAAGTGGCTTATATAATCTTAATAATTTCTTGCATCTATATTGAGACACAGATGTGGCTTAATATCATTGCAACTCTGGGAGGGAGGGAATAAGTGGAGGAGCCCTCTGATTAACCTCCTGTCAGAATTGATATATGGAAGGGTGCTATTATTTTAGTTAGCTTGAACAAGAAGATGACCTCCTGTATCCAGCCTAATCTTGCTTTGAAATTAATTAGCTTATCAAGTTTCTTGGTTTCAGAAGAATGAAGATTGCCTAAATCTAGCTGGCTTCCTTAATTAGTTTAATGCACATAAACAAAGAATGATGTGTGTGACCAAGTGCTCATATTTATTATCTAATTATAAATAGGAACAGAGCTTCAGAGTTTGGACTCCTTCAGCCTAAGACGTATTGGCACCCAAAAGAATCGGCCTCTGTGTTTGTTTGTTCTGGTTAAGGAATTATTTGGTGCTCGCTTCTAATAATTATAGCAGCCAACTCTTCCCTTGGCCAGGAAAGGGAGCGTAGGGAGATGGGCCAATTATTCTTCTACTCCATCAACAGGGTAGAGCAAGCCTAGAGTAAAGAAGGAGTAGGGAGAACAAGAGTAACCAAGTAGACACGCCAAGTTGTAACAAAAGAGTAGTGTTTCTTTTGCCCAAAGAGCCTATATATTCAAAGCCCCAGACATTTGGTCTATGTGGAGAGCACCCTTTCTCTCACGACTGGAATAAGCAACAGCTCTTTTAATACAACATACCGACAATGCATGAACACAGGTGGGTGAGAAAGTGGGATCCTTGCAGATGCATTCTGTGGGTTGTGTGAACTGTACAATATATAAGAACATAAGAAGAGCCTGCTAGATTAGGCCAGTAACCTATCTAGTTCTGTATCGTGTTCTCTCAGTAGCCAATCAGATGTCTATATACACTCTGCCCACAAGCTTTTCATAAGGTTGCCATCTATGCAGAACATAAAGTCTATGAGGTTTTATCTCTCTGCTCTTCCACCTTACAGCTCCTATATAGCACCACACAATAAAACTTATTTACCACTGTTAATTCATTCATCCATGCATTTATATATTAGATTTATATTCTGCCCTTCCTCCCAAAGGAGTCCAGGGCAGCCAACTCACAAACAATTAAACAATTAAAAACATATAGAGTGGTACCTCAGGTTAAGTACTTAATTCGTTCCAGAGGTCCGTACTTAACCTGAAACTGTTCTTAACCTGAAGCACCACTTTAGCTAATGGGGCCTCCACTTTAGCTAATGGTGTGTAGAAGGACAAGCCAAGCAGCAAACTGGCCTTGAGTAGAACATTTTAGAATGGGGAGGGAACCACTGCTCAGTCATAAAGCCAGAGGTTCCCAGGTTCAGTCCTTGGCATCTTCTACATGAAGTTTTTCCAGGTTTCGTTCTTGTTCTCAGGGATTCCTCCCCCCCTTGGTTTTCATTTGCTGTTTTGTTTTTGTTTGATCATTGCTTGGAGAAACATTCACATCCTAAAAGAGGCCTATATGGGAAAAAGAGAGGCCAAACCAGATCTAGACTGACTAACTGTGTTCTGGGTCCTAACGAACCACGAGAGCTAAGAGAGACAGGCTTTTAAGAATTGCTTGTAGAATTCATGATGAAGTACCGTATTTTTCACTCAGTAAGATGCACCAGACCACAAGACGCACCTAGTTTTTGGAGGAGGAAAACAAGGGAAAAAAAATATTCTGAATCTCAGAAGCCAGAACAGCAAGAGGGATCGCTGCTCAGTAAAAGCAGCAATCCCTCTTGCTGTTCTGGCTTCTGTGATAGCTGCGCAGCCTGCATTCACTCCACAAGATGCACACACATTTCCCCTTACTTTTTAGGAGGAAAAAAGTGAGTCATAGAGCAAAAAATACGGTTTTTTACATTGCCCAAGCTCTTCTAAATACAAAACGCATTCTCTCTCTCTCTCTCTCTCTCTCTTTCTCTCTCTTTCTCTGTGTATGTGTTTGTGTGTTTCAAGTGATCTTTTATAAAGTGGAAAATAGTCATCCCATCTAAATTTTAGCCCCCAAAAATGGGAGGGGGAGGGAATACACTGTGCCAGACCCAGAGCTTTGATGAATGCACAAGTGATGTCATATTGAGTCCCAGGACAATTAAAAGTGAGAATAGAGGAGTTGATCGGCCACAGAGATTTGGGGAAGAAGGAGAATTTATGATTATGAGCTGTTTACTCCAACAAGATGCTTGATGCCAACAGCATTCATTTTTCTCTCATAACTATTGCTAGAAGCACACAACTCTATTTATTCCAACAACTATGTTTATGCAGAATCGTGGCTGTAGCATTTGTATTATTTTCCATTGACTATGAAATATAAAAATAGCCTTGTATTAGCCCTCTATCCTCCACCAAGCAGTGGCAAGATACAATCAGGCTCTTAATAGTGGGGATATGGAAGATGTCCACTATCAAAGCAAGGTTCTGAGGTCTGGGTCATAGATGATAACCCTATAACATCTCTAGATGTTAAGGAGCTGTGGCTTGTTTGGACAGAAGCAAGGCTATGGCATAAAATCAGTTCCAGGTTCCAGTCCTGCTTAGCCATTGCATGGATGTGTTGTCCCCTGTTCCAAACACCAGAAGCAAAAAAGCACCCCCAAGCTTGGATGCTACATATATTCGGAACTATCTCATATTTAGGGCTTGATATGTTCCACACATATATTGTCTCCCTGCTTATTTAACTTATATGCAGAATTCTTCATGCGAAAGGCTGGGCTGGATGAATCCCAAGCCGGAATTAAGATCGCCGGAAGAAATATCAACAACCTCAGATATGCAGATGACACAACCTTGATGGCAGAAAGTGAGGAGGAATTAAAGAACCTTTTAATGAGGGTGAAAGAGGAGAGTGCAAAATATGGTCTGAAGCTCGACATCAAAAAAAAACGAAGATCATGGCCACTGGGCCCATCACCTCCTGGCAAATTGAAGGGGAAGAAATGGAGGCAGTGAGAAATTTTACTTTCTTGGGCTCCATGATCACTGCAGATGGTGACAGCAGTCACGAAATTAAAAGACGCCTGCTCCTTGGGAGAAAGGTGATGGCAAACCTAGACAGCATCTTAAAAAGCAGAGACATCACCTTGCCAACAAAGATCTGTATAGTTAAAGCCATGGTTTTCCCAGTAGTGATGTATGGAAGTGAGAGCTGGACCATAAAGAAGGCTGATCGCCGAAGAATTGATGCTTTTGAATTATGGTGCTGGAGGAGACTCTTGAGAGTCCCATGGACTGCAAGAAGATCAAACGTATCCATTCTGAAGGAAATCAGCCCTGAGTGCTCACTGGAAGGACAGATTGTGAAGCTGAGGCTCCAATACTTTGGCCACCTCATGAGAAGAGAAGACTCCCTGGAAAAGACCCTGATGTTGGGAAAGATTGAGGGCACAAGAAGAAGGGGATGACAGAGGACAAGATGGTTGGACAGTGTTCTCGAAGCTACAAACATGAGTCTGACCAAACTGCGTGAGGCAGTGGAAGACAGGAGTGCCTGGCGTGCTCTGGTCCATGGGGTCACGAAGAGTCAGACACGACTAAATGACTAAACAACAACAACATGTTCCACACACAGGGTTGGATGAATCTTTCAATTTCAGGTTTTCTCCATTTCTCATTTTTCCACAATTCCACAACAGTTTGCATTAAAAAATAATAATAATCCCTTTGAAAATTTATCAACATTTTAGTGCATGTTTCTCATAATAGACACGTTTGTTTGCAGTCTTGCCTCCATATACAAATTTTTGCAAATCAGAATATAATATGTACACTTTCCCCTATTCCCCTAATGCATGTGTTTTTATACCCATTGCTTGGCTAGAGAACTGCATTGCAAAATTCAGAGAAGTGCGAATTTCAGAGGATGGGTGACTTTGAGTTCACATATTTTTCAGGAAGTGAATTAGGTCAGTAGGTTCTCCTTTAAGTGTGACCTAAGCTGATCAGTGCCATGAAGAGCTTGAGCCAGGGGTAGCGAACATGTCTCATCAACCAGCATGAGTCAGAGATGGTAAGAGATTTAGTCTACAACATTTGGAGGCCACCGTGTTGGCTACCACTGGCTTAAGGGCTCGCACTGCTGGAAAGTGTAGTCATCACCATCATCAAACCTTTATTGGCATCACATAGAAACATTCAGAATACATTCAGAATAAATAGGCCAGTGTGATCTCATTGCCATTTTAACAGTACAGTCATTTGCAAAAGGGAAGAAGAGACAAGTAATCTATTTCATTTCTGTGGGTCTCCAGCAAGGGCAAGATCCTGTAGCATACTTTGGCGACAAAAAATCAAATAGAGGAACTTAGCTACTTTCTTGGTGATCAACTGGTCTCTCCCCTGTAATAAGAAGCATGTAACCTCTGTCTCTGGTTTCCATGTTGGAATACATAGATAGTCTAGAAATTGTTGGCAGAGATCATCATACATTTTACATTAAAGGCCATGTGAGCTAGAGTTTCCACCAGGTGGGCATCGCATGGGCAGGGAAAGTGTAGTGCCAAACAACTGCAGACCTGTTGGCAGACCAACTCTGCATTAAAAGATGACATAAAGGCTGGCAACATTAACCCTGCCATGTAGAAATCCCTAGCAGATGACCGCAGTGCCTGGAGACGGTCAGGTTGTGTATCCATAGCTGTGACCAGAGGAGGAATGACCGCTGGGAGGAACGCAGACAGAAAAAATGTGCATCTGTATCAGCAAAATCATACAACTTCATCTACCCCAGCTGCAATAAAACATGTCTCTCCCATATTGATCTCTATAGCTGCAGAAGGTGCTGTAACTCTCCAATGGTGCACTGTGTGTGTGTGTGTGTGTGTGTGTGTGTGTGTGTCCTGCCTGTCACCAGAAGGTTCCAATGCAGCTAGCAATAAAAATGCCAGTGGAACAGTAAAACAATAAAACGTTTTTATTAAAATCAAAAGCAACAGTAGAAACTGCAAAACAATGCTGACAGCAATAAAACACAAAACCCCTTAAAAGTTTCGGAGAATAATTTTTTCTCTCTCTTTTCTGAGTGAAGCACTTTGTCATACCACACAATATGGTGATGGCCAACCAACTGAGACAGTTTGAAAAGGGGACTGCCAAAATTCATGGAGAAATCTCCTATGCTGCCTTCAGGATCAGAAGCCATCTGCCACTAAACACCAGCTTCTGGGTCGCAGCATTGGAAGAGGGCTTTTGCCTTCAGTCAGATCCATACCATACATAAAAAAAGCCCTGTTGTACCACTTTTCTATACCCAACAGAGGCTAAGAACATAAGAAGGGCCTGCTGGGTCAAGCCAGAGGCCCATCTAATTCAGTATCCTGTTCTCACAGTGGCCAAGCAGATAATAATAATAATAATAATAATAATAATAATAATAATAATTTTTTTAAAAAATTTGATTTATACCCCGCCCTTCCCAGTTCAAAAACCAGGCTCAGGGCGGCTAACAACAAATTTAATTATAAAAGCAGCATAAAATACAGTATAAAAACATGAATAACAATAAAATTCAAAAATCAGTTTAGGGGAAATAAGCATTAGATAATCCCCAGGGCTAACTAGTTGAATTGAATCATAGAATCATAGAGTTGGAAGAGACCACAAGGGCCATCGAGTCCAACCCCCTGCCAAGCAGGAAACACCTACTTGGGCCAGCGAGGAGGCCAGGGGAGAATTAGCTGTGGGGTCTCAGAGCGGGTAATCTTCATAAAAGGGGAGGGAAGGGAAATAAAAGATAAGGCTGAATTCAAATTAAAGGCCAGGTGAAATAGCTCTGTCTTATAGGCCTGACGGAAAGAGGTTAAATCCTGAAGGGCCCTAGTCTCATGGGAGAGAGCATTCCACCAGGTCGGAGCCATTACTGAAAAGGCCCTGGCCATGGTGGAGGATAGTCTGACTTCCTTAGGGCCCAGGACCTCTAAACTATGATTGTTCATGGACCTTAAGGTCCACTGCGGGGCATACCAGGAGAGGCAGTCCCATAGGTACGAGAGCCCTAAGTCACAAAGGGCTTTAAAGGTCAAGACCAGCACCTTGAACCTGACCCTATACTCCATAGATGCCTATGGGAAGGCCACATGCAGGGATCTGAGTGCAACACTACTCTCTTCTCCTGCAGTTTCCAGCAACTGGCATTCAGAAGCATACTGCCTCCAGCTGTAAAGGTAGAAACAAATGCATGAGGGTCCACAGCCAATGATAGCCCTCTCCTCCATGAATTAGTCCAATCCTCTTTTAAAGCCTTCCAGTTTGGTGGCCATGACTGCCTCCCGTGGGAAGGAGGGTTCCAAAGTTCCAAACTATGTGTTGTGTGAATAAGTACTTGCTTTCGTCTATCCTGAATTTTCAGCTTTATTGGATGTTCCTAAGTTCCACCATATTGCCAATGTCCACCCCTGGCACAGGGCATTTGTTCCATGCTCCTGGTTATTTTAGTTGTCCTTTTATGACCTTCTTCCAAAAACCTCCTTTCCTACTGATCCCTAGCATGGAATTGGTCGTATAAAAAAGCAACTAAAAAGGGAGGGATGGATGTGTGGGGTGTCCCACATACAAACATGGAGCCCACCATTGTGGTGGGGCTGGCTTTTATACCTGTACCCACATCACTGTATTGGTGCAATGCCATCCACTTGCAAGGTCATGGGGGTTTCCTTTTGAAAGACAAGTGAAGCAAACCCTCTCCTGACCTACCAGTGAAAAAGATGAAATGGTCCTGTGGGCATCACAGCCCTTGATAAAGAGGTGGGCAGTATCATCCCTGTACAAACTGGGCAGGGGTGGGGTGCCTAATAGCATTACAGTGGTACCTCGGGTTAAGTACTTAATTCATTCCGGAGGTCCGTCCTTAACCTGAAACTGTTCTTAACCTGAAGCACCACTTTAGCTAATGGGGCCTCCCGCTGCCGCTGCACCGCCAGAGCACGATTTCTGTTCTCATCCTGAAGCAAAGTTCTTAACCTGAAGCACTATTTCTGGGTTAGCGGAGTCTGTAACCTGAAGCGTATGTAACCTGAGGTACCACTGTATAAACTATGGCCACGCTGACAGGCATCGATCACCTCTTAACCTCTCAGTTAACCTTGCACTGGGCCCTATTGGTTTTATTGGAGGAAGAGTTTCCACATAGTGATGCAAGTTCTGCAGATAATTTCGAATTGGAAAATGATTTGCATCCGTTAATTTTCAGTTAAGCATGCTCATTTTACTGGCATGTAGTAAACAAAGCTCAAAACACTGACACTGCCAAGCTTGCCTAATATTTTATTTGAAGCTGGCATCCGCTCATCATTCCTAATAAATTTATGCAATGGATTTATTTTTTTCCTATGGAAAAACAGAGCAGTAGAAAAATTTCTCCCCTCACCTCACTGTTTCCACACCATCTCTCCACCAACTTTTCAGACCAGACCGTCAACAGACCTGGAACCTGCGTTTTTATGCCATTCTTTTTGTATTCAGTGGCTCAGCTCCAAACATAAAACCTTACCCAGGCAGTTTTCACCTGAGTGAACGAACAGAATGTATAGGGTGAGACCTGTGGAAGCCAAATGCCAAAACAAAAAGAAGGCCACCCCCGGAGCACTCTGCTTTCCTACCCACTGAATGCCGGACCACTTGGAAAAATTCCAGCTGAGTGCCTGCAGCTAAAACAATTCATTCTCCTCTGGACCCAGAAGACAATGCAATGCCCACAGATGAGAATCCTGGTTGGTATCTGCAAATATCTGGGACTTAAGTCAGAACAAGAACAATCTGCACTGTGTAACTGAATGCATATTGCACAATGCAATACTATCCTAAACAGACAACCATGGTGCACACTGCTAAGTCAGCCGCGCTCGTTTCCAAATTGTAGAGTGCCATGGCCAGTTATGGATACCTGTCAACACTCATTGATCACATTAGGACTCAGATCTGCTTGAGCCATGGCAATAGCCACCCCAGTCCGGAATGAATGAAGAACCAAAACATTCAGGTTGTGATCCTTTGTTACCGTCCAGAACAAAAATTGGGTTACAGAAGACTTTATGCCTAAATAAAAAAATTCTGAACCCTTGGCTGCTGGGCATTGAAGTCTCTCAATGCTCCAACTGTGCATACCTCCCAACATGAATATGCCCTGTTTAAAATAAAAATAAACCATTCCACTGTAACCAGACCTTCCTAGAAATGAATATCCACACCTGCAAGAGCCTGACCAAACTTGTCTCGGCAAGAGTGTGCTAGCATCTCACAGATCCTGAGGGCCCCCTGCCTAAAAGACCAAGAGGAGTCCACTGTCCAAGGCAGGGCCACATCACAGGGAGAATAGCATAGCCTACTAAATTGCCCCAAGAACATAAATTAGCCGGCGTATGTTCTGCACACCATTGAGCCCTGAAATAAACCCCAAAAGCTGTACCCTCAGTCTGGGTGGCTAAATGGCAGTGAGAGCAGATCCCTTACCAATGGCACGGTACATGCTTTAACAATGTAACAGCATCATATGGCACCAGACTGTTCTTTGGCCTGAATTATGGCCGCTAAGTGCAGCTGCAAGTCGTGTGTGTGTGTGTGTGTGTGTGTGTGTGTGTGTGTGTAAAAAAATCCACATGAGGGAATGACCGGCACTCTTATCTGTTATATGAAGCAACAAACGAAGACTGGGAGCTACCAGAGGGATAAAGGAAGAGGCAGCAGAATAGAGGTGATGGACTGGAAAAAGCCAATAAGCAGTGAAAAGCATTGCCAAGGCAGGAATTAAGGCCAGGAGCAAGAGGTCGAGAATTCAGGATTTAAAGAGTGAAAGTTTCAGTCAAGGAGCTTAAGTGACTACAAGGAGGCTGGTGGCTGTTGTTGCATAACAGTGACTAGGAACGTCTCTGATGATTTCAGCCAATCGGGTAGCAGGTCACTCTGGGCCAATCATGAGCCTTTTTGCATGGACCGCTGAGTTTCACCATCACAGAACTGGCACGCACCCTTTACCAGCTCCAACTATGTCCTGGTAGCTGTACTAAGTGTCCTGCCATGTAGCCTGATTGTCATTGCAACCAGCTGTCCTTAATCGCTTGATGCCAAGAGCACAGAATTGAAATCTATTGCCTCGGTGGATCTAATCATGTAACGGTACTAATGCATGCCTTCTTAACTCTATTGTCAGCAAAACACTGCAAATCATTTGCATGGGCAGCTGGGAGTTCTGTTGAAGGCAGTGAGGTGGGACTTTTCAGCCCAAAAACCTTTGCAAATCAAAAAATGACTCTCACGTGAATGAAGAGCCAAATTTGGATGCATCGCCTTGGCGAATTCCGCAGCTGATTCACAAGTTATTTAATTGACTCTAATGCTTTCTGCCTTCTTTTCATTTAACTTGTTTACTTCGTTGTCAGCAGAGCAAAACCAAAATATCCAGAAATTGCACCATTGTGAGTCAATCCATTTTTTAAAAAACCCAAAAAACCATGTCCTTCAGCATGTGACCCATTGACATCCAGTTACAAATTGTAAGTTTGCAAATAGTTGGAGGCCTACGTGCTTTGAGAGCAGGAACTGTGGCATTTTCCGAAGGAACACAAGGGAATTCATTTCTCTTTCTCTATCCACTTTTTTAAAAAAAAGTTAAGAATGGAAGGAGGGCATTAATTTTGGGTTGCCAAGGGAATTACATCACGAGATGTCTATTTTCTGTCTGATTGACTTCTGTACTGTGTGTGTACAGCCTGTGGTTTGTGGATGGATAAATGATATAAATTAAAGAAAAGGAAGATGAGTAATTGAATTTAGAGTGTGAGGAGCGTTGGAGCAGCGGAGAGCTTATTTACAAAGTTAAGTAATACAAATTATACCCAAACCCCACAATGTGTAGCTTCAAAGGTCCACAGCCCCGGCCACCAGAAATGTTAGCAACCATTGTGTCAAAGCGGTGGAGATAAAAAAAATATATAAACAAACACACAAGTCAAATGAGGAAATAAAGAAAATCCCTGAAGCTAAATAAATCAGCCTAACATTGCGCCCTAGACAGGAGGAGTCCATGGCTGTGATCCAGACCTGTGATACACGAGCTTGCAATAGCTTATATATATGCTGGAGTTTTTCAAACTATTTCCCACTCAGTGGCTTAAAAAAAGAAATTGGAAGGGTTTTTAAAAAATAAAATAAAATAACCAGATGGAGGGGCTTCAGCAGAGACAGGTGGTGAAAGTGAAAGTAGAACTCTAAAGCAGGTTTATTCCTACTGTCAACAATCCTCCTCTAGGATTAAGAATTAAGAGTTTTCTTAATTTATTTAAGAAAATTAGGAGGGTACAGATGTGCATCTGCTAATTTATATGCATAGATGCAAATTTAGAAATAGAATCGTAGAGTTGGAAGGGTCCGTGCCAGTCCAAATCCCTGCAATGCAGGATTTCGTTTACCCACAGTGGGGCTCAAACCCATGACCCTGAGATTAAGAGTCTCATGCTCTACCGAGTGAGCTATCCCAGCTGCTAAATAGTTACTATATTTTAAATAGAAGCCATTGTACTGTGGAAGACTGTGACCAGTGACCTATTCCTGTGTTGATGGACAACTTCATGGTCTTCCCTGCTCTCCCTTATGAGGGTTCTTTATCTTCCAACTGGACTTGGACCAGACAGCTCTTGAAACAGAGAACTGCTTCAGATACAGGAACATAGGAAACCGCCTTGGACTCCAACTCCCATCAGTCCCAGCCAGCATGGGCAATGGCCAGGCAGGATGGGAATTGCAGTGCGATGACATCTGAAGAGCCACTTACTTCCCCAGATCAAAGTACCACAGGTGGGTTTGGGAACTGGTATCACTGGACTGCGGGACGCGGGTGGCGCTGTGGGTTAAACCACAGAGCCTAGGACTTGCCAATCAGAAGGTCGGTGGTTCGAATCCCTGCAACGGGGTGAGCTCCCGTTGCTCAGTCCCTGCTCCTGCCAACCTAGCAGTTCGAAAGCACATCAAAGTGCAAGTAGATAAATAGGTACCGCTCCAGCAGGAAGGCAAACGGCGTTTCCGTGTGCTGCTCTGGTTTGCCAGAAGCAGCTTAGTCATCCTGGCCACATGACCCGGAAGCTGTATGCCGGCTCCCTCAGCCAATAAAGCAAGATGAGCGCCGCAACCCCAGAGTCGGTCATGACTGGACCTAATGGTCAGGGGTCCCTTTACCTTTACCTATCACTGGACTGCATCCCTGGATTGTGACAGTCCCTTAGAAAAGATGACTCATGAGTTGGAGGTTGGTATGGGTGCTGCCAATAAAATGGAACAGCAGCAGTGAACAACTAAAAGATTTGGGGGGCTCAAGTGGAGGAGCTGGCAATTATTCGCGAATTTAGGCTGGGATAAACCTTTCCCCTGGGTGTTCTCCAGCGTCAGTAATCATTGCTGGCCCCAATCCAGAGCAAATGTGGGGAAGCAAGGAGCTTGTCCATCGTTCGTTATTCCTCATTGGAGCACTGCCGTTATTTCTGTGCTTTTAAGCTGCTGCTGTTATTAATTATTTTTTGGAAGTTTTTTTTTAAATAAATGTTTTTAATTTTTAGTTGTTTGTTGTAAATTGCATTGAGGCAGAACAGCGATTCATGCATGTAAAGAAGAAGAAAAGAAAATATTCCCTTTCTCTCTGTGTGTGTGAGAGAGAGAGAGAGAGTGAGAGAGAGAGAGAGAGAGAGAAAGAGAGAGAGAGCGCATTTATATTACAGCATCATCAGGAAATATGGAGGCTGAAATTTGCCTGCGAGGAGCAAATGTATGCAGCCGAACAGAACACAAAGCAAATAGCAGGGAGCAGAGGAAGAGGTTCATTAATGGGCCTCGAAGGCTGCTTTGGAATACCCTGGTGAAAAATTCAGCCCAGTAGAGCAATGAACTAAAGAGAGCTGTTGAGTTGGTAAGCAGGCCAGTTGTCCAGCTGGCCAGCAGAGAGAGGCAAGAAGAGACTGTACACAGTGACATGTTGTGAATCGTCAACACACCAAGATGGGATAGTGCCTGCTAGCCTTCCTGCCTTCAGCACCACTCATGAAAAAGCCAACAACGGGTCCTTGATCGCATCACCCTCTGTTGCACAGTTTACACGTGGATGCATATTTTTGCTTTTCCTCCAAGGAGCTGTATGTTTATAATTGAATATATAAGGCCTGTCCTACAAAAGACAATGTGCTGGTCCTGGGGGCTAACCGAGAGGCGAGGTCCGAGTCCAGTCCGAGGTCGATGGTGCAGTATGGAAGCTGTCCGTCAAAGCTGTAGCTGGGTCCAAGGCAGGAAGTCGGGTGGGGTCAGAAACTCTGGCAGAAGAGCAGGACAGGGTGCAGGCAAGAACAGGCTAGCAACAACATTGCTCCCACAGCTTGGGACTGGGGCTGAGTGGCTTTTATCTGCCCCGAGGCATAGGGCGGCCCTGGTCCACCTTTACCTCTCCTGGCCTGGAGGTGAGCACTCCTCCTGCGGGAACTTAGTTCCCTCCGCCTCTCTGCCCTGAGCCTCTGCAGCTCAGGAGAGGCTGGAGGGTTACCGGACCCAGAGGCACCTGCAGGCAGTGGGTCCTCCATCACCTCAGGGGCCAGAGCAGACTCAGCTGGTGCCTGCACCTGAGGATCCAGCACAGGTGAGGACCCTTCAGGCTCATGCCCCAGCCCCGGCTCAGCCGGTTCTGGAGGTGGGGGCTCCTGTGCAGGCTAGGATTCCTCAGGTTCAGCCTCTGAGTCCGAATCCCAGGCCATCACAGACCAAACCCTTTCTCTAATAATACACAATGATACATTGTTTTCGTTCAATTCACCCAGTAAGGAGTTATCAGGTTCCTTTTCTCTGTGAACTCCCATCCGCATAACGTAAATGACTTTGATAACATCCCTCACCTATACAATATTTGGCAGGTGCAGATATCGACCCAATCTGATGTTACTCACAGCCCTGAGGGCCACTCCTTTTTGCGTGCACATGTCAGGCATAAGTCAGCAATAAACACAACAAAGCACCCGATGCCAGTGAAGTTACGGTAATTTTTTATTCAAAGAAACCAAACAGCTCAGCCCTAGTGGTCACAGCAACCCTTCCTAGTAGGTCTTGCTCCAATGAAGGAGTTGCAAGCATTAAAGGTCCCTGCCTTCCCGGTTCCTTTCCAAGCAATCTGATGTTCCATCATCTTGTCTCTCTTTGCTCCGCCCTCTTCATTTCTCTCTGTGTTCTGGGAGTCCAGTGGAGAGGAGAGCTGGTCTCAGCAGGAGGGGAAGACTCCCTGGCTTCTTCAGCAGCTGCTTCATCTCTGTTTCCTGGCCTCCCTCCTCTTCTGCCCCTAATTCTGACATGCCCTCTGCCACAGCCTCTTCCTGTTCCCTAAACCCTGTTGCCTCTTCAGCTTCTAACACCTCCTCCTCAATCTGCCCCTTCTTCTCATGCGTCGTTGTCCCACCACCAATCCCCTGGCTCTGAGTCTTCTTCCCCTGCCCTGGGGGTTCCCTTGGGGGTTCCCTAGCTGGTGCATCCCACCACTACTCTTTATCCAACCAGTTCATGGCAGCATGGAAGCAGTGAAGGCTCATCTATTAGGGCAGGGAGGACACAGTCTCACTAGCCTCTGTCTGCTCTCAGTGAACCCAGTCTGCCTGCCTTTATACTTAACAGCGAGCTGAGGGGATGGTCCTCCCTGTCAACTTTCTCTACTTCAGTCTCAGTGTTGCCCTTCTAAAAATCAGCAAGGAGGAGGATGGGGACAAAACTATATTTAGTTGGCTCTGTCTGTCACTGGCTGTAGCTCCACCTACTGTTGGCCTCTCTGCCTTCCATTCTGACAGTCCCAATGGGTGCTGCATAGAACCAGGTCTAAAGGATGCTCTGCCCATCGATGACTGCATCCCTTGCTTTTCACGGAATCGGGGCTGCAGAGGTCTATCTTCTCGTCTGCAGCGGATTCCTCTTAGAATTTGTGAGGCTTCACATTTTTATGTCTCCCAAAGTTCATCAACAGTGTAGTAATAATAACGAAAACCAAACAAGAAACACATGTGATGCTGCATTTGAAGTTAATTAAGGCTGTGGTTTATTTCTGCATAAACCACATTTGTATCTTATTGAAAAACAACATAGTTTATTTTAAAATATGCATTACATCACAAGCAAAGTGATTGTAGTATTACCAAAGCAGAGGAATTCAGGTCTGTATTGGAACAGCCTTTGCTCATTAAAAAAAAGGGGGGTGGACAACTATGAAAATCTTATATATCTGCATTAAGTAGGAGCTGAAATACAATTAGAAAAAAACAAAGGAAGTTTATCCTCTCTAATTCACTTACGAGGGCCAAATACATTAAATATTGAAATGCAAAGTTTGTTATGTAAATGCGAGGAAGATGATTCCATGAATAAACATTAACGAAAAATACAGTGCTAATGTCTCTTGCAGTGCACAGCACTCATCTCAACAATCTGGAAAAGGAGACAGGAGGTCCATTGTGGGGACAATTTACAGAATGAAGAAATGCACATAGAAATCTCTTTGCCGAGAGAACATAGAACAAGTTTCCTGCCATTTGAAGCAGGAAGGAATTGCAACCCTAACTCTTTCAGAATGGGAGTAATTTTCATTACCTGTTGACTCACTGATGACTTCCTATTGACTCATTAATAACTTCCTGGAAGTAGCCAGCATAAAGAAAAGCTTGGGCTTTGAGGAGAGGGGAGTTACAGTCCAGGCAATGTGAGACAAAATGCCCAGAGGACTTCAGATGCACAGTAGGTTTTTCCTTTCTTTCTTTTTTTAATTAAAAATTGAAAGCAGATTTGAGTCTGCATGAGTCACTGTTCTGAGCATATCTCCGGATTAGAAAGAGACAAGCCTGGCGGCAGTGACTCATGCATAGAGCAATGGGCAGCTTCCTCTGAGGATCACCTGTCCTTTCTGTGTCTCTCCACCAGGATCACTGAAAAGGCTCTCAGAAGACTCTGATTGGAAGGAGAGCCCCTAGAACAGCATATCATAAGAAAATGCAAAGGGAGCTCTGAGCTCACAGGAGTCTATAATTTTTTTGTTTTTCACTTTTTGCAGCACCCCGGGAGATTCCTGACAGCACACTAGAGGTTTCCAACAACAGTGTGGGAATCCCTGGCTTAGATTAGCACATCTTAATACACATGCAGGGAGCGACAGGCGGAGCCATACACAGCAGCAGAGGTAGTGCTACTAGCATGGTCCCACTTCTGCTTTTTTAGGCACAGGCTTCCATTGTGCCTTAATTGCATGAAAACAAGATGGGAGGCAAGCTAAATGGGCAGTGGCAGCAATGGGACACGCTCAGATAAGGGTGGAGGGGGATGCTTTGGTTCGCATTTTTATTTCAAATCTTTTTAATTCGCCCATCCTGGAACAATACGTGAACCGAAACGTGGCTATTCTTTGAAATTTTCACTTTTCTGAATAGTGCAATGCCGTTTTCCTGCCAAATAATGTGTCCATAAATGTTTCTATTAGGGGAAAGTGTGCCTAAAACCCATACATTAGTGAAACAATGCATATATTAGTGGAAATACGCATATATATGTACATATATTGTTGGAAATATGCATATATTGGTGAAAATAGCATAGAAATGTGAATCATAATAGGGGAATCTGCTTGCAAAACTGTGCATGTCTGGAGAAATTTTGTACTAAAATGCTGGTGAAGTGGAATCGTGGAAAACTGAATTTAAGATTGGAGAACCAAGAAACTGAGAGAAAGCAAAATAGGCAGACTTGCCTCTCCGTACAACCACAGCATCTTCTTGCTCAGGGGCCTCCCAAAAATGTGAACCATAGCCGCCCCTGCTCAAGCCATGGGATTCCATTGGCCCTTGGCTAGCCAATGAATAAACAACCTGAAGTTGTTATTCTCGCTGTTTTGCCACCAAGATTAGCATTAGATGGACGCCATTGCGTGGCCTCAGAAATGGCCCTAACTACCTCTCCAAATATTGTGGACACTCTGTCCGCTTTCTTAATTTGGACCTGTAAGTGTTGCGTGAAATACGTCCATTAACCTTGGCTTCCCCAGCCTGGGAATCCAAGGCGATCTTCTGTCTTTGATTAGCGAGAAGTACATCTGGAAGTTCAGTTTACACTATGCAACCTTCCCTCGGCTGCATATCTGACTCTGTCATCTGGACCGTATAGTGTTAGTGTCAACAACAGCAATAAACAATACAAATGCAGTGAACATAAACATTTCAGAAACCGTAAGTACAACCATCATTCAGAGCTTTGCCCAACAAATGACTAACATTTTCAGCATTCTAGCCCCCTGGATTACTAATTCAAAAGGAGTTCCAGAAAAGAAATGGGGTGGGAAGAAGGGCAAATATGTCCAAATTCTGAACAGTGAAATGAAAGAGAATGTATGAGGAATAAAAATGGACACAGCAGCAAATGAAATTGGCTGAAGGTGCAGTTTTAGGGCATTGCAGTTATTCGTGATGGCACTGTCCCTCTGCTTTTCTTCATCTTAGATGCTGCTGCTATTATTTAAAAGAATTCAGCTTCAGATCTCTTTGGCTCTTCATCTACCTAACTTTTGAAGTCCTGGATGACCTTGCCCCCACACTGTCGCTCTACCCTTTGTTGTTGCTGCTGTTGTTTAGTCGTGTCCGACTCTTCGTGCCCCCATGGACCAGAGCACGCCAGGCACTCCTGTCTTCCACTGCCTCCTGCAGTTTGGTCAAACTCATGCTGGTAGCTTCGAGAACACTGTCCAACCATCTCGTCCTCTGTCGTCCCCTTCTCCTTGTGCCCTCAATCTTTCCCAGCATCAGGGTCTTTTCCAGGGAGTCTTCTCTTCTCATGAGGTGGCCAAAGTATTGGAGTCTCAGAATCTGTCCTTCCAGTGAGCACTCAGGGCTGATTTCCTTCAGAATGGATAGGTTTGATCTTCTTGCAGTCCATGGGACTCTCAAGAGTCTCCTCCAGCATGCTCTACCCTTATTTCTGGTCATATCTGACCATTTCTCCCAATCTACTTTCCTGAGCTGTCTCGAAACCCCTTCCTCCTCTATTTATCTCCCTTACTGCCCCTTTGGCCTGAAATATCTGACTAATATATTTCCATACCCTGCTTCCTTATTCTTTCCTCGGCTGAAACAAAGCCTAATTATCTGTGGCTGAAATGAAGCCCAATAATATGTAACCCATAAGCAACAAAGCAAAGCCCTGCTGAACCGAAACAAAAGCCTATCTAGTCCAGCATTCTCTTCTCGCAGCAGCCAAGCAGATGCCCACAGGAAGCTCCCAATCAGGACATGAGCTCAGTAACAGCCTCCTGCTTGTGTTTGCTTGCCCAGGTTCTGCCCTTTACACCCACAAGAACATAGAAGCTAACAAGTCAGACCATTGGTCTATCCATCTCAGTACAGTCTACACACAGTCTGACAGTGCTCTCCAAGGTCCCATGCCTACCTAGAGATGCCAAGGATTCAACTTGGGACCTTCTGCATGGAAAACAGATGCTCTGTCATTAAACTATGTCCCCCATTTCTCTTCCATGCCTCATCCTTTCCTCTTTTTCCTTTGTCTCCTCTCCATCCCTGTCAGAATATATATCATAGGCTCCTGGAGGCAAGGACCTCTCTTTTTGGTTCTCCCTTGATCTCTTCAGATCTCCACACAGCTGCACCATGTGGTGAGCTAATGACCTAGGGCTTGATGCATCTGCCTAGCCAACTTAGTATTTTGGGATCCTGAACTGTTCCCAGATACCCACACTGAGCACCAGATCCTGTTGGACAGAAGATTCTAAAGATAACGTAGACAATTTCTGAGAATTTATTTTCCTTCACCCACACACACCAGGCGGGGGGCCAGACCACTGTGCAGACTTCCCCACCACCACCAAATATTCTCCATTTTTTGCTGATGGCCATCATTTTCCTCCCTCAGGGAGCTAGAAAAATACTAGATCAGGGGCACGGTGGAGGATTCAAAATGGTAGTCAAGCTGCCAACATAGTTTGGCCTAGGATCGGCTTTCAGCCTCATCCGACAGGGCTCTTATTGCATGTGCAAAATTAGCAAGTTGAGCAGAACGTTTCCAGATAATCTTCCTGATATCCTAAGTTATGTTCATGCAGAGGAACTTGGGTGACACAAACATACATCCAATGCATATCAAGATTTAAAATACACATCCCAAATGTTTGATCACTGCAGTATCATTCTCCTCTGACAAGGGCAAGTGTTTTGGTTCATTCCATCCTAGGCATTTACTTATAATTTTAAAATCAATCTGTTTTGATCACCAAGATGCACACTATTAAATTATATCACATGGCTCAAAAATATGAAATATTCTCCTCTATTTCCATGACATCATTTTACAATAGACAGGAACCATGAACCATTAAACTTTTCTTTCTTCAGATCCAAACCTCTGGCTTCAACCTCCTTATGGAAGGTCAATTAAGGTTCCTTCCATCCCATGGATGTTTGCTACACAAATAGCAGGTTTGCGCTCCTTGCAACCTCAATCAGTTTTTCCTTCGTTAATGGCAGAGGAAACTTTAGCAAATGTAGTACACATTTTGCTTGCATTGGGTTTTTTTGTTTGGGCGGGTGCTTGTTAGGAGCAGTAACATATTGGATGAGATGGCAGCAGAGATAACCAAAGGCAACAGCGCAAGGAGAAGAAGGTAAGTAAGACAGGTTAGTCCCATTTAAACGGACTTGGGTTATAAATCTGAAGGAACATTAAGAGTGTAAATATTTTGTTTACCAGAATTTTCTTTACATTCCCTGCTGAAGCTTACTACAGTAAACCTTGACTTTAGTCCAAGATGTGTTGCAAAGATTACCCCTTCTTGTTTATTCAGGACAAAATCATTAGGAAACCGCCTCAGCCACACTGACTGGAAATAGCTGTCCATTAGCATTTAAGATGACCTGAGGTTGTGTGTTGTGGGTTTCTGCCAGGAAACTGTTGTCCTATTATGGCAAGATACTTTAACAGGGATATAAAGAGCTGGCTTCTACTATGTCAGTCCATTGGCCCACCAATGCTGTCTATTCCAACCTGAGACCTTATTCTTGCCAAGCAATGTGCTCTATCACTGGGCTAGGGCCTCACTTGATGATTGGTTAAGATAGCCCATATCCAATACTCTCAGAAATATATGGTCAGCAAGCCAAGATGCCTATTGTTCCAATCCACAACTCAGCTATTCTGGGATATGTCTACTGAAGTCAACAAACGCCGATTCTCGAACACTCCTGTTTAACTTGAGCCAGAATAACAAGCAGGAAACAACATACTGGAGGCAAACTAAACCTACAGCTTCATTCACCAAGCCAGTGAGTGAAGAAAATCTGTGGGGGCCTAGAACTTTCTCTAGGCCACACAAAAGTATCATTTTGTTGGAAAGAAATATTGCCCTATCTTCATTTAGGTTTCAGAACAGACATTTGGGGACCAATATATTTTTAGGACACAGAAGAAGGAGGAGGAGCAGGAGGAGAAGAAGAAGAAGATATTGATTTTGTTCAGTCTTCCCCGACCTGGTACCCTTCAGCTGTTTGGGACTACAATTCCCTTCAGTCTACAGCCAGGATGGCCATTGAAATCCAAAACATCCTGAGGGCACCAGGTTGGGGGGCGGGGAAGGCCAGTTTAGGCCATTTCGGTTTCAATTACAAGTTACTTTATTTGCCGAACAGCTAATACTACTGCAAACATGCAGGAGATAGAAGCAGAGAGACAGGCAGATATCTGTAAGCAGCTGACAAAACAGAAGGATAAAATTATTGTGTTAAGTATTTTGGATGTTGCCTTGGGCAGAGAGGTGACAGCCAACTAAAATTCCAGGCAATGAGAGCCAACCAAGGTGAGAATTCTTAGAATGCTGAAGGATGGACAAAGTTCCCAGAAGAAATTGTGGGGACGATCATTGTGATAGCATGGAAGATCCAAGTATTATATTAACACATTCTGAAGCCAAATACTGTTTCTGTGAGAGTGGCCCTGCAAGCTGGTTGCTTTGTAGGCCATCCAGAGAACTTCTGTTAATAGGAGCTGCTGAGATGTTGTAAATAAATACTGTGAAAACAACTATCATTAATTTTGCCCGATCTGAATCTGGGATTGAACAAAATTCAAATTTGTGCTGAGGAGAAGGTTCCATCAGCACAAGAGTTATGTCAGCACAACACAATGTTCTCCTCCTCTTGTCCCCTGCATCTCTTCTGGGTTTACTCCTAAACAGCAGATTTGGAGGTCCAGCTGCAAGGATCTTCTGGCAGTTCCCTCACTGCGAAAAGTAAAGTTACAGGGAACCAAAGAGAGGGCATTCTCAGCAGTGTCACCCACCCTATAGAATGCCCTCCCATCAGATGTCAAACAGACAAACAATTATTTAACTTATAAAATTCATCTGAAGGCACCGGGAAGTTTTTTAAAAAATTATCTTTGATGTTTTATTGTGTTTTTATATCTGTTGGAAGCCGCCTAGAGCAGCTAGAGCAACCCAGTCAGATAGGTAGGGTATAAATAACAAAATAATAATTATTGATATTTCTTAAGGGCTTGAAAAGCCTGCTTGGCAGAGTGTATGTGGAGAAATAGCAGTTTCTGCCAGGCTTGGAGAACAAGGAACAGCCTGGGGGAAGTACTCAGAGTTTCTGCTGGAGTTAACTTGCCTCATAGGATATCAGAGGAGCTATTCCTGGCACCTGCCAGCAAGGGAACACTGGTCTCCATCATGTTCCAACTGCTCAGCTCCACTTTCCTTGTCTCAGAGGACACCAGGGGACTCTGCTGCATAGTGCATGGAGATGAAAGGTAGCATCAAGGAAGACCAGGGATGAAGGCAGAAAATGCCATCTGAATAATTCTGGCCCAATTGGGACACCATATTATTTATGTCACCGAATACTAGCAACTGACATTCTGAGGCATTCTGCCTCTGATACTGAAGGAACAAATGAAGAAGATGCTCCATTAGATACCTAATGTGCACTTTCCCAGACAATACTCAAACCAAAACACAGCTATCCTTTGAAATTTACACTTCCTCTGAATTTTGTGGTGTAGCTTTCCAACAGGAAAAAAAAAATAATGTGGAAAGTGCATATATTAATGAAAATAACATGAAAATGCACTGTTTCAGAGAAAACAGCTTACAAAAATATATATATCAGGAAAAATTCACACTAAAATGCTGATCAATTTTTATGAGGTGTTTTCTTTTCAAATTGCAAACTGATGTAGAATGTGGTGAACTGAATTTGTGATTGGAAGAATAAGTTTTTAAAAAGATCAAATTGACAGATTCATCCACTCCTAATGCCAACTTTAGTGGGCACAGATAACCTTAACCTCAATGCATTTGTCTAATCACTTCTTATTCTCTGGGCTTTTCCATTAGTGTCAAAGTCCACACTCTTTGATATCAATATTCAACGGAAGAAAGTTGGTTAGCTTTCCAACGTAACACAATTTCTTGCTGTGCTGCCACCTCTAAGAGGATGGTCAGATCAATAGTGATGTAAAATGTCCTTATTCTGGCCATCAAAAATCATCAACAATGCTTCAAGAGTCACTTTCTGTTTTGTCCCTCCACCCAGTGCTTCCCCCCCCCCCAATAAGAGCACGCCAGAATACAGATGACATCAATTTTTTTAGTCCCTGTAGGGAATTCCAGGGCTGGAGAGGCCAAAGCAATGACAAACCTAGACAGCATCTTAAAAAGCAGAGACATCACCTTGCCAACAAACGTCCGTATCGTTAAAGCTATGGTTTTTCCAATAGTGATGTATGGAAGTGAGAGCTGGACCATAAAGAAGGCTGATCGCTGAAGAATTGATGCTTTTGAATTATGGTGCTGGAGGAGAGTCTTGAGAGTCCTATGGACAGCAAGAAGATCAAACCTCTCCATTCTTAAGGAAATCAGCCCTGAGTATTCACTGGAAGGACAGATCCTGAAGCTGAGACTCCAATATTTTGGCCACCTCATGAGAAGAGAAGACTCCCTGGAAAAGACCCTGATGTTGGGAAACAAGGAGAAGGGGACCACAGAGGACAAGATGGTTGGATAGTGTTCTCGAAGCTACCAGCATGAGTTTGACCAAACTGCGGGAGGCAGTGGAAGACAGGAGTGGTCCATGGGGTCACGAAGAGTTGGACACGACTAAACGACTAAACAACAACAACAACAACAACAACCCAGATGTTTTGAAAGTTTGTAGGACTTTTCATTTGTTTTAGCCTATCTATTGCAGTTCTAACTTTCTGTATGTTTTAAATAACAGTTGTAATTTTTTTCAGTGATAATTACATTGTTTTATATTTTCTGTAAACAGCTTTGGGTTTATGAAATTTTTGAAATAAATAAAATAATTAGCACTTCTTGTTTCCAGTATTCACTAGACCTCTCTCACACTCGTACATTGGGAGAGCTGTTGCCACGGCAATATGCTGAGGCCTTCTAAGGCCTTTTGAAGGCTGGCTGGCCTTATTAGCCCTCTGAGGACCCTCATTTCAAGGACCATAGGCCTATTCTGGAATTGCTGCTTCCTACAACACAGAGGTGGTGAAGGCTGCATTGGAGCGCTGTCCTCTAAGCCTGAGTCAGAGAAGGTCACATCCTCTAACCAGTATAGTCCAGAAGAGGGGAGGAAGGTCATCACCTCATATGATGCTCCTTTTCTTCTTGAGTCTGCCTGTGAGCCGGATGGAGGATCATGGCCAGAGACGATGACACAACATCCTGAATAGTCTGGGTGTGGCTGTAACTTCAGTGAGCACATAGTGGTCCCCTCATCCCCTTTTGCTTACTCACATTGCAGTTTTCCCTTTGCTTTCAGGACAAGTTTAGCATTATCAGAGTCATCACCAGCAATTATTCATTATAGGCCAAAATGTTCTCATAAAATACTACTAAAACATCTGCTAGTTAATTCCTGTTAAGAAACTGCATTCCCCCCCCCCCAAACCACACTCCTTGCTGTGACAGACTCAGGAGTAAAAGAAGGGAAACTGCAAGAGAAACGTCATGAAGAACGGAGCAGATTTATAAATCCCTAAATGTTTTGGCTAGGCCATCATGGGGAAATGTCTTCAGATGATCATCTCAGCACTACAGATAAGGGAATGATATTTTCAAAGCTGGATTGGGAAAAGGGTTGTTTCTCATGACACATGGGACAAAAAAAGGAAATTTGATAGGGGCAAGAGATTAACTCTTAAGGATGCTGTGTTTAATTGATTTTATTATTATTATTATTATTATTATTATTATTATTATTATTATTATTTTTACTACTACTACTACTATTTTAAAAAAGCAACATTTGATTGAGTAAAAAGGTGATTTCACCTGATCTCTGCAATGATCCCCACAATTTATAAATTATTCCATGTACGTAACTTTTTCACCATTCATAAAAATTGCCCGAAAGCTTCTCTGTGCTGTTGCTTCTATAGTTAGCTGGTGGATTGTGAAAGAGGAATAGCTAGAATCAAGCCCATGTTTGGTGTAGCAATAATCTCTAGGAGCTACAGGACAGTGGTGGCTGGAGCCAGAGGAAAACTGTGGATGGCGACACAGGCAAAAAAGTGGGCAGAGTAACAGATGTGACCATTCCCTTTCTACAGCATGCTATATTCCACCCATCCACATCTCTCTCTCTCTCTCTCTCTCTCTCTTTCTCTCTCTCTCTCCCCTAGACAAAGCACCAGAGGAAGGTGTGGGAGAGGGGGTAAGGACTGCATAGCATAGTGGAAGCAAAAGATTCAGGCAGCTGGTAACAGGAACTGTCTTTATTTGCTGGCGGGACTTTCCTGCGGCTCTTTGTGGCTTGCGGGGCAAGCCCAGAGAGACATTTGGTGTTGCTGGTCCCATGCTATGGAACACTCTTCCTACAGAGATCTCTCAGCAGAGATTTGGCATGCTACTGACTTTCAGGCATCTGTTGAAGACCTTTCTATGCCGAGAGGCATAATTTTCCTAAGACAAGCCAGTCATTTTAGCAATTATTGCATCTTTTTATGGTATTTTATATTCTCTATTGTATTTGCATACATTGCTGCACACCATCCCAGTATTTTACATGACTGGGTAGTTTATAAATATTTTTCATAAATAAATATATAAAAATAAAGGGGTATTGGAGAGACCTTGAAACCACACAATTGTATGGTGACATGGGAGTCAATCCCAGTTAAGTTGTCCCATTAGTGCAAGGACTTCTGCCTGCACAATGGGACACCCTCTCTCTGCACCCCTCACCCAAATCTGTTCCAGAGGATTGGGGAAAGACCCAGCACCAATTAGGGAGGCATAAAGGGTACACTGGGAGAGAAGAGAAGACTCAGCTATACAGGTGCAAATAAAAAGTTGCAAGTGTGTTTTAAGTGCAATATACAATGTGACACTAGATGGTGATGGTGAGCCTTATGGAAAATTCAGTGTATTTTTAAAAATAAATCATTTTCAGAACGTTTTTTTATATGTGTGTAGATTCCACGTGTGTGTGTGTGTGTGTGTGTTGTTGTTGTTATTGCAGCACTAACAGGATGACTTTGTTGGATGCAACCAATGAGCATTTGCCACACCCCGAGAAAGTGATTTGTTTGGCTGCATTGATTAAATTTATTTATCCATTCATTCATAAACTGAACCTTTGGCCAAAAATGAATTTCAGGGCTGTATGCACAGAAATTTAACATCTATAACAGAATGTTAAAACAACATAAAACGTGAAACGCAGTACAATACAACAGAGAAGAATGAAATTATTCAACTACCTGAACTGGAAGTAGTGTTCCGGTTAGTGAACTTTACCTCGGTCTCCGAACGGAAGCCGAACGGTGGAAGGGCACTGGCGGCGGGAGGCCTCATTAGGAAAAGCACGCCTCAGTTTAAGAACGGCTTTGGTTTAAGAACGGACTTCCAGAACAGATTAAGTTCGTAAACCTAGGTACCACTGTATTTGACTGAAGGCAGCCCTGTACAGGGATATTTTTAATGTTTGATTATGTTTTTATATCTGTTGGAAGCTGCTTAGTGTGCCTGGGGCAACCCAGTCAGATGGGCAGGGTACAAATAATAAAATTATTTATTTATTTATTTATTATTATTATTATTATTATTATTATTATTATTATTACTATCATCATCATCTCACCAGCCATGCAGCTGACAACTGCTTGACATCCTTCCTATTTCTCAGTCCCAGACCAACAGAGCAAGCAGCGGCTTTACTAATTCCCTGGTGGTCCATGTGGACGTCTGATGAGTCACAAATTGAGGAGGAAGCTCCCCTGCTCACGAGGCCACTGACATCTTTCACCCATCGCTGTGCCTTTGATGCCGGCGTAATCTCGTTAAAATGGAAATATATTAAGGCAGTCCAAACAATTAATTGATCCAAGAAAGATTGTTTCACGTTTTGTGTAAATCACAGCTCAAAATTCATTTGAGGAGCGCGGCCATATTGTAGACTAAACAGAGCTTGGCGTGGGCCGAGGGGCTAGGGGTGGGTGTTAAAAGTTGATCGGCACTACACATGGTCAGTAATCCTCCACAGAAATGTTAACTCAATTTGTCAGTATTATCTTTATGTCAACAGTAATGCTTAAATATTTACAATAGGCATAGTACTCCGAGGGGTTAGTAATGCAAGATAAATTGGAGAAATGCTAACAAAATGGATGGTACTAATAGAAGCCCTTGGCACTCAATGCACTACCTTTCTCTTCTCTTCTCTTTTCTTTTCTTTTTTTGACGCAAAGGAGATTGCCTAAAGTTGGACTTTATTCTGTTATCATATTTTGCTTGCTGACCCAAAGATTGCTATTAATACCATGCAGGATTTCAGGGGATCCTACGGGGTTACCTTCTGTAATCGTACATCGAGTCTATTTGTGGTGCATGCTGAGATTGTTTGCTGCTTTCACTTTGATGAAACGTTACACAAAAGACAGGTTGCAGTCACCTCTCCACCCCCACCCCCCTGGTCAGATTCTATCATAGTTCCTGCCAGTTCTCTTATGTCACTGCTTAGAGGTACTTTAGCAAGGTATATAGAGGTAAGCACTGCAATTAACTCCAGCACAGCGTGCAGCAGGGGTTCTCAAACAGTGGCTTGTGGACCAACAGTGGTCTGTGGGGTTCATTCAGATGTTCCATGGCCTGTTGTGGGTTTGTGGTTGAAGATGGTAGGCGGTGCGTCTATTGCATTAAATATTTGTATTGATTTTAATTGCATTTTAATTGCTTCTTTTATTCTTGCATTGCAAGGGGGGCCTTCAAACTCTATACAGTGGTACCTTGGGTTATATACACTTCAGGTTACAGACTCCGCTAACCCAGAAATAGTACCTCGGGTTAAGAACTTTGTTTCAGGATGAGAATAGAAATCATGCTCCGCCCACATGGCAGCAGCAGGAGGCCCCATTAGCTAAAGTGGTGCTTCAGGTTAAGAACAGTTTCAGGTTAAGAACAGACCTCCAGAACGAATTAAGTACTTAACCCAAGGTACCACTGTAATTCTATTATTCTTGTGAATTGCATTTTATGATGCTGCAATTTGAATTCTATGGAATGAAAATTGTAATGCAATAACATGACCATTTTGTGTGGGGGTTCCATTCCTCCCCCCCCCCCCCCCCCCGGTCGATGGAGCATGGTTAAGCCCACTCTGCCCTGCTTCACCACCATTCCACCCCATTCCGCCCCTGTTCCTGCCCCATTATGCCATCCTCCAGGTCCCAAAAGACCCACGCCTCATGTAACACGCCAACTGGACAAGTACAAAATTGTTGCCGCCTATATAAGAAACAAAAGAACTTTTTTTATGTATGCCACAACAGCAGCAAGAATACTCATTGCAAAGTATTGGAAGACACAAGATCTACCCACTCTGGAAGAATGGCAGATGAAGGTGATTGACTATATGGAACTGGCGGAAATGACCGGCAGAATCCGGGACCAGGGAGAAGAGTCGGTGGAAGAAGATTGGAAGAAATTTAAAGACTATTTACAGAAATATTGTAAAATTAATGAATGTTAGAATGATGTTGGATAGAAATTAAGTGGTTTTTAGCTGCAATACTATAAGGGAATATGAAAAATGGATTACTAACAGGTAAAAATTTAATGTTACAACATTTTAAGATTAAAGATTAGGATAAACAAAGAGGGGAAGGATTTGCTGAACCAACAAACTGAACTGGAATACAAAAAAGGGAGGCGTGAGGAGGTCCGGGAAACAAGCTAATGAAAAATAAGTAAAGGAAAGATTGAGTTGTTTTTAACTATTTTTATTTTGTATTTTTCTTTTTTCTATTTTTATTTTGTAATATCTTGAAAATCTTAATAAATATCTTATAAAAAAAATAAGAAACAAAAGAAGCAATAAAAATGATTAAAAACCATAAATTATCTAGCATAGGCAGCATATTGCTACAATGGGCAAAACAAAAAACAAAAAAAGGAGAAATCATTAAGCAGACCACCAAGAACCTCAGCAATTTTCAAGAAGTCCACAGAAAGAAAAAAGGCTGGGAGCCACTGACTTACAGGACACTTGCTTCAAAAGTATAGTTGGTTAAGTATATAGTCGCATGGCAAGCTGATATATGAAAGTGCATGCACAATAAGTTCACTGCCTGATTTGTATATTATGCCTTATTTTGTTCCTTTGAGAAGGGCTTGACGGGGGATAACTGATTTGAATATTCTCTGTGGCTCTTCTGTTGTCCAGACCTGCCTATCCAGGGCCCAGGAATGTATTTTACCAAACAATACCCTAAAGAGTAGCACACATATATATGCCCTTATTAAGTAATATTAAAAGGCAAAGGACCCCTGACAGTTAAGTCCAGTCGTTTTATATATGACTTTCCCAGTGACTGATTATGATTTTTTTATTATTGTGAATTGCGAACACATAAATACATCAAGTACACATAAATAAAACTAAAAAGAAAAATAGAGAATGTAAAAAGAAAGAAGAAACAGAAAAAAGAATTAAAAATAGAAAGATAGATAACAAATTTCAAAAAAGAAAAATATAAATATTTTCATATCAACTTCTACATAGGGAGTTCAAGCCTTTTTAAACAGCTTCGGCTTGGCTCCTTATTTCATATCTCTTGACTTCCTGCTATAGATGAACATACTTGTAAATCAATTTTTTCCAGATAACTGTATTCAAATGGTAAATCTTGGAGAGACAGTCAGACTGATTAAGATTTGGCAGCTGGGGCCACAGGAAGTGACTTCCAGGGCCAGATCCTGCACTCCCAACCTGTGTGCTTGTAGCTGCACTGAAACTTATTACCGGATCACAGATCTTGCTATGTTTGTGAACTGGGCCCAAGACTCATCTATTTGACAGGACGTTTGTTCAGTTTGAAGGATGTCTCTCAGACACTGGAAGTCCGTCATGCACATGGAGCTACCTTTCACAAGGACTTCCCCGCTCACTGCAGTGGAGAGGATAGCTCTGCGTGCGTAAGGAGACATGTCCAAGTAACTTCCATTGAAGTGAATGGGGACACCCAACAGTTGTGGGGGATCACTGGGGCAACTATCAGCACCTGAATGAGGAGGCTGCCATTTTTAATTTTAAAAAATGACTACATGAGTCTAGAGTAGGATAGAGCATAAACCCAGAGAAATACATACAGCACATAGTCTATGTACATTGGTTTCTTCTTCTTCTTGGATGTCCATAGGGCTATGGAACTGCTTGGCTTAGCACGTGTGTGTGTGTGTGTGAGTGCGCGCGCGCACGCACTTGTGTGTGTCCCTGAATGTTCTTTATGTGCTGAAAAGAACTCTAAACTTAGTTGGGTCTATTTCCTTCTTTTTTTGTTTGGGGGGGAAAATTAGATATGTTCCACTACCTTCATTTTCCCCCACTTTCATCTTCCAGGGAGAATGTGCTTTGTTAGTTCATTAAGGAACCCAGCTGGGATTTGAAAGTTTCTTTGAAGGAAGCACAGAAGCAATGTTTGGAAAAGGTATGAAATCCCATCTTGTCTTTGAGCTGTCACTCACGCTTTGAGTCTTTTGCCCCACATTCTATTAGTCATTCTTGCACTGGACCTGTGATATCCGATTCCTTTTTCTGCGGTTCCCATCCTTTGTCTCCCACTCTATTCTCTTTACAATAACACTATTCAGATAAGGTATGTCTTTGAATTGTCAACTACTACTTTTTCCCCTCCCCAGCCCTTGTAAGGATACCCTTAGTAGTTTGGAGCATACAAAGCCGAGGTCCTTTTTACTGAAATATTACGGATCACTTTCAAAAACAGCACAGCAGAGTATTAGCTGGGAGATTTGTGTGGGTTTCCCCACCCCCACCCCTTCTTCTTCATAGTTTACCTTGCAAATGATGGAAACCCTTCTTTGATAAACAAAAGAATGAATAGAGCACAGCAACAGATATAGTTGTTGTATGCTCCTTGTGGATTATGGCACTGAAGAGAAAAATGTAGGAGGCTTAGGCTCAGATAAGGCACCTTTCAAATGCCTTTGGTGGCTCATTGCTCATAAATTTGTTCAATGCCAGAAAGTTTAAAGATTTCTAAAGAGAAAGTATCAGAAGCAGCTTTGAACAGTGCAGAATATGAAGGGGGAAACCACATTGGAACACAGGGATGATCTGCGGTGGAGGTTTTTCCCCTGAAGGGAAACCCACTTGCATGCAGTTATGAACTCTGCTTGTTTTGCGAAAAATAAAAAAATAAAAGTGGCAGCTTAACAATGCACAAAGTGAACAGCAGTGATTCAGATCTGCATGAGGAAGACTCGCTTTCAAAAGAGAACAAGGATGTAAATCATAAACTTTTCCCATTCTTTTTTTAAAGTTCTTGTCTTCTTGATTTCTGAGTTTCCCAGTTAATTTTGCTGTTTCAACATAGTCCATCAACTTGGTTTGCCATTCTTCTCTAGTCGCGGTTTGTGATTTACTTAAGAGACCTCTGCAAGCAAGTTAAAACATTGGCAGGATTTTAACCACACTTGTAACAGAGAGTATGGATAATTTAGAAGGATAAAAATTTGGATAAATATTGATATGCAGTTGTAAATATTATCATTAGGACCCATAAAAGGGATGGGGGGGGGAGTCAGGAGTTTCAAAGTAATCTCGATATTTGGACTTTGAATTGTTGTTAGTAATTTGTTTATATTATTTAAAATCAAATAAAAATATTATATAAACAAAAGGGAACAAGGATGCACTGTCAAACCATTTTCTGCACGTGATGTAAAATAGTGACTCACGCCATGGTTCAAGAAATTGCAAGACAATAAAGAGCATTGACCAAAAATGAAAAAAGAAATTGCAGGAAATGGTATCAAAGTGAACAACAGGTATCTGCTACTCTTATTATTTGAAAATGGTAAAAGCATAATCAGGCCTTCGTTTAATATCCCATTGACCGCCTTAATACTGCTACATATCACATGCATGGACTGACATAGATTGGTGGAATTTTGGCTTTCAGCACCATTCCCATTCTGCAGAGGTAAGGAATCTATTAGGATGGTCTGCCCTCAGAGGCTGGTGGATCCAATAGATTTCCAGGTGGCTGATATGGCTGGCGCTCCTGTCAAAACCCTGGCCAAACTCTGGAACATCCAAATGGCTCAGGGTCTGATTGCCCTTCCCTGCTCCATCAGGGCAGCATTATTTGCTCTTCTGTTCTTGTCCACATGGTGACAGAATGAAGGCGGAAGCATTGCCCTCACTCTGATTTGGATTCACACCTCATCCTGTATCAGAACCTCATGGTCAAGTATCATCATGATGAACACAAAGCAGAATGGCAAAATGCTTCCTTTTCTGTTTCGGAAGGGCATCTGTTAAGTTGAAAGGGTTATTTAAAAGTACACATCTAATCATACCTTGCGGGCACAGGAAATTCAACATACTGCTACTGTTCATAAGGTCTTGCCCATTCAGTTCAATGCCCTCACTCTGATTTGGCTTCAGACATCATCATGTGGCCCAAATCTCATTAGCTACATAGCATGTTCATGAAACCAAATCAGAATGAGGGAAATGTTCCCTTCCCCCCCCCCCATCTGCCATCATGTGGAGAGGCGGGGGGGAGAATGACAGCCTAAACTAGCAAGCAGTCCCCTAAAAAATCACTCAAAGGGAGGGAGCATTCATCAAAGCTTATGAACAAGATGGTGAAAGAAGGGGGCATTTCAGGTCAGGCCTAGTTGCATATGCCAGCCACGCTTTCAACCAAGTTAATGGCCTGTTGGAAACACCATTGCACCCTAATGGCTTTGAACTCAGCCGCAACACACCTACTTGAGAGGAAGGAGAATCAAACACCTCCATTGGAAAGCTACGCTCAGAACTGTTCACTATCTCAAAAGATGTTTCACTTCATGCATGTGGGGAATGGAAGCCGCTGAGATCCTTCAATAATAGCAAGCTGCTAAAATCCATTAAAACTGTCCGTGCTTTTTGCCTAGCCAGGATCCCAGCAGGAAATCGCTTCTTGGCTTCACTTGTAGCCTATGGCAAAGTTCCCATTGACTTCTGTAGGGCAACGATTTCACCCACAGCAATGTTTACTTGCAGATAAGGAGGCCCAGCTGAAAACCTGGCGCTCGGGACACATTTTTACTCATTTGTGATCATGGGGGAGAACGCGATGGGGGAGTGAAGAATTAGTTCCCTTGGCTTGCACCGCATCATACCCCCCTGACCGCTTGCAAGATAACTGTTCTCAAACCTTAGTAAACCTGAGATGCAAAAAATGGAGGAAGTTCCATTTTCTTGTCCTGGCACTTACTCCCCAGGAGGCTCCAGAAGTAGCTGTTGGCTGTGACTCAATCTTTATGTTTAGATGTGTCACATATTTGGCTGGTTATGTGATCCATCTTTGCTGTTTTGCACTCTTAAAAAGTTTTTTTTCCCCAGCCTCTATGGATTTTTAATATTTGTAAATGAGGTGCCAGTTGACTCCCCATAAACTTGCAACACAGCTCATTTTCTTATTTCAATAGCCAGCATGTGCAGCTTTGACGATCTCCCAAATGGATTGTGCATGAAAATAATCCAGTGTTCCCCTATAAGATGCTAGTTACTTATAAACAGAGACTTTTGGGGGGGGAGGGATCTCATTTCCATTAGTGGTGTTAGCTAGAGTATATGCATTTTCTCAATATGGAATAAGAGCATAAACACTTAAGAAAAGCCTTCTGGATCAGGCCAGTGGACCACCTAGTGCAACATCTTATTCTCACAATGGCCATCCAGATGCCTACAAGAAGAACCTGAGAACAACAACACTTTTCCCAGGGTTCCCCAGCATACTGCCTCTAACAGTGGAGGTAGAACATAGTAATTCTGAAGCAATGAAGCATTTCACAGAGAAATTAGGCAGAAAGTAGCCTGCCAACTGGAGCTTTATCCAATTACACATGTAGACAAGGGATGGGGAACCTGTGTCCCACCACGTGTTGTTGGACTCCAGTGCCTATCAACCTGAGCCAGCGTGGTCAATAGTCAGAGAAAATGGGAAAGGTAGTCCAACAACATCTGGAGAGCCACATATCTTGTAGACTTTGGGGCCTAACCACTGCATGCTGGAAAAACAACCCACAGATGCCACTTCCATCCTGAATACAGGGCTAGATCAACATAGCGTTTAACCTGACATGAGGCAACTTAATAACCTAATGCTTTACTGGGTTCCCCCACAATGCAGCCAAGAAGTCAACTTTAAACTGCTCACAGATTCACAGATAATCTATTCACATGAACAGTGTGATGTTGTGAAGGCCTCTGGCTCTTCAGAATGGTCTGCCTGAACAATACCTATAGCTAAAAAAAATATGACAGGAATAACCCAGAATTTGTGAAAAGGGGGTTTCAATAGGCATAGGAGCTGTGAAATCACCTAACATTTTGGGCTGTTCCTTCAGGGTCAGGGGGAAGTAGCTGGGTTTCTTTTTCACAGAAGGGCTGCATTTTTGCAGGAGTTCCCAACACTTGAGTTTTCACTGATTGTGTGACTTGAATAGACCATGAACTGAGGGCTGCACAATTGATTTGGGAGTTTTTAAAGGTCTCTGCTTCCTTCTTTTCAGATGACAGTACTTTGCTATGCCTGACCCAAGCTGAAAACTGCCACTCTCTCCATGTTAATAAATGTACTGGATATTCAAAAAAAAATATCAAAAACACACTTTTCATGTGTTGCCTCAATGTCAGACGTGTCCTCCAGATGTTGTTAGATTCCAGCACACATCATCCCTGACTCACATCATTCCATGCTGGCCATTATATGTGTAATAATATGTATAAAATTATACATGTATAAAATTCAATGTATAATAATTCTAATAATACTGTACAAAATATGTGAGAATTGTTCGTATTTTTTATCTGAACCCCGGAGGAGGGGGCTGCTTCTCATTGGGATTAGGTGAAATGGGAATTAGAAGGGAGATGTATGAATAAAGCAGAGCATCAAGATTTCCAGAAAATCCCACCCCTACTTCCAAGTGTTTTACTACATCTGTACAACAACAGCCATGCTTTTGACATCTGGGTGCAAAGGCCATTAGCATCACAGGAAAACTCTGCCCACAATAACCAGATTATCTTTTTCTTTCTTAAAAAAAAAAAAAGCCATACCACTTCATGAGATTATTTGAAGTATAACTTTATTTAATCAGCTCTAATCAGAATAAGTTTCAGCCAAGGGGAAATGGAATTGGCTGCTAATAATGAACCGCATGAGTGATAGCACCAGAAAGTCAACTACAGATAGAGAGGGCACAGCTCATCCTCTGCCAGGAAATGAAGAGGAGTATATTAATCTCACTGGTAGATTTGGGAAACTGTTTTAAGATTAGCTCCCTAGGTAAGCTATTTATGTGTCTCTTGGATGCCTTGAGGATCTTGTTGCAGATCATTCATTTGCTCAGCTTCGGTGATAACAGAAGAGAATCAGATACGGGTGGTGTTAAGAAATAGAACTATACTATTTCATCATCAGGGGGCATGGAAGACTTAAGGCCTATACTATTCCAGTCCTTGCTGTGCTCCTAACCATAGAGAGCCTAGAATTGTAAACATAAGAAGAGTCTACAAGACCAGAACACTGACCCATCTAGTCCAGCATCCTGTTCTCACAGTAGCCAATCAGATACCATTTCCTATGGCAGGTTTTGCAACATGCCTTTACTTATTATTTATTGCAAAAAAAAAAAAAATCTATATCACCGACTTTGGGGAGGGGAGAGGGGAACCATGTCAGTTAACAGTATAAAATGACTTTTAAAGAAAATTAACTCTAAAAAAACTCACTCCTGAACCAAAAAACATGGGCGTTGTAAGCTAAATGTCCTGCCAAGTTGTGCTCCATGTAAGCAGTAAATATATTTCGACTAGATGACCCTCATGGTCCCCTCCAATTCTATGATTCTATCTCACCATTTAACCTTACAGCCATTTAAGCCAAATATTGACCCCTTAGTGGCAAGCGCTTGAGTTTTTGCAGTCAAGGACAAGGCTTCTGAATGCCTAATGGCATGAGTGCCCTTTGAAAGTCTTCCCCGAAAGTGCTAACCTTGAGAAAGCAAGTATCTCAAAATACACCCCTTTGCAGAGATTGAAAACCTGTGGCCTTCCAGATGTGGTTGAACTCCCGTTAGTCTCAGCCAACGTGATCAATGGTCAGGGCTGATGGGAGTTCTAGTCTGACAACATCTGGAAGGCCACTGATTCCCCACCCATCCTAAACAGGTAGCACTATTAACCCTGCTCTTCCTCCGAGGGTCACAGCAGACATTCTGGAAAGGCATGTGGTATTGTCTTCCTGGGACTGTATTATTTCACAGTATCGGTGCAGAAATGAATGTTTGGATGCTTTGCCAACGTTAAGAAGAAATCTGACTGCCTGAACATAGCATCTGATGGAGAAGACTAGGCTAATGTCAGGTCCTCCTTCTACAGTTCTAGGAGGACTATTAGCACATGCCTTTGAAGAGCTTATTGGATGGTCATCAAGATGAATAGTGTTTACCTGGGCAAAGAGCAGTCTTGTATTTTGCCCCCATTCAAGCGGTCTTTTAATAATAAAATGTAGTAGCATGTCAGCTGAGGCTCAAAAAAATATTATCTGTGGCTGCAAACTGCTCCTGTCAAGTTTCTAAAACAGAACCATCAATCAAGTCTTAAAACTTAATGTGGATTTTTAATCAATTTTTTTAAAACCCGCAGATACAACAAATAAACTTTAAATAGTTATGAGAAAGATATAGTCATACCCAAGCAGTATCTCCATTCAACCACACATATATGCTTATAGCTGCCAATTTTATTTTTTTTTAAAAAAAAAAATAGGAAATTCCTAAATAGAATTTTCAGTTCAAATGGAATCAGGCCTTGGCAAACATGGAGTACAACCAGGATTACATCGTAAACGAAATGTCCCACTCAGATTATCTGTTGTTTAGAAACAGACTTTTAAACTCTGCTATCTATGTGAAATAAAAGCATAAACATTTCAGCTATCAACTCATCAGAAGTGCTTAAGCAAGCATAAAATATATTCTTGGCACCAGGTAGTCATTGCATCCCCAATGGAGCCTCTTTTTCGTCAGCTGCACAATTATGGATTCATCTTAAGATAGAAAGGGGGGTGCATACTCACATACTTAGAATTGCCTTCTTTTCAGTGAGGCGAGGTGGCAGGTTTCTTCTAGCCGACCAGACAGTTTCCAGAAAACACAGAATACCTATAATATCAAATGCAAGTGACAATGCATGTAAATATCAACTGAATGAAGGATGTCAGCACTACAAACACAAATGAAGCAGAAAATACAAGCTTTTGTCTAATCGCCACCTCTGGCATGTGACGAAGGATCATCAGCTGCTGTGTTGTGATGTCAAAGGGGGTCTGCAGATTTTCTGTACTCCAAGGGAAGCAATCAGCAATAGAATGTTGACAGTGTCACTTCCGTGAGGAAAGTGAAAGGTGAATTTGGAATGGGGGGGGAGGAGAGTTCATGCAGTTTCCAGCAGGAAAACTAGACTATTGACATCCATCAGTCTCAAGAGTCAGTGGAGAATCACAGTGCCGGCTGTGGCTGCAGAGACTGGTAGCTCGTAACTGTTGCCTCCTGCATTGTTTTTGCTGCAAATCATTTCCCTATGTTCTTTGTGTATCTTGAATGTAGTACAAGGCTGCCTGCACAGCAGAGAGGCTGAGGGATGTGGAATTAAGTGGGGGAGAGATTCAGAAGGTGGAGGGGAACTCAACAAGAAGGAGCTGAAGCCAAGTGCAAGGGTAACTGGGCCAAGAGGATAAATCAGTCAGTATATCTGAGGGTAAAAGGGAAGAAGGTAACAAAGGCCTTTGGGAAAGAGGATTGAGACAAAAGTTAGGAAAAGAGGACATGGTGACAGTGCAAAAATAGGAGCTGAGTTGGACAAGAGTGAAACTATGATTCCCAGCATGCAAAAGAACACAAAACAAGTCTGAGCAAAATCTTGCTGGTGTTTCTTCCAGAATCAAACTACATTACATAACTCAGGCTTTGAAGATGTAATCATTTCATATAAGGTCAAATCGATAAGGATGAGGACTATAAGGATCTATAAGGGTGTCATGGTCCGGTTCACGGGCGATCAAAGTCCCGGCAGGGGACGTCAGGACCGGGGGTAAGATGGCGGGGTGGGAGCAGGAACGGGGGTCCAAAAGCCAGGAGTCAGGAAGACAAGAGTCCAAGGGTCAGGAAGCAAGGAGTCATGAAGCCAGGGGTCCAAGAAGCCAGAAGCCAGGAAGCCAGGAAGCCAGGAAGCCAGGAAGCCAGGAAGCCAAGAAGCCAAGAAGCCAAGAAGCCAAGAAGCCAAGGATCAGGAAGTAAGAAGCCCAAGGCAGGAAGCGTGTTGCTGTGGCAAAGAGCCAAAGGGAAATGCTGACCTTATATCCCTTCCCAGCTCTTGCCACCAGGTGCTGTGAGTTACCAATCAGCCTCATCTGTGAGGCTGCACCTTGCCTCTTCAGAACAAACTTAGGAAGGCCCCAGTCCTGCAAAGTCCTATTGGTCACAGGGCCTGGCTTCTACATGCACACCTGACAAAGGGTCTCTCAAATAGAAGCCAACTGAGGCAACTTAACTCAAAGCCCATGTAGTGTAATAGTAAAACTATGTAACTCACCTCCACAGGAGGCAGGGATGGCTACCAATGTGAATGGCTTTAAAAAAGGATTCATGGAGAATAAGGCTATCAGAGGATAATGGCCATAATGGCTATACTCTGCCTCCATGGAGCCGTTTCCCCACAACCACCGTTGCATCTAGCAAAGCAACTGGTATTCAGAAGCATCAATGCCTCTAACCATAAAGGCAGAGCATCGCCATGCATGGAGAATTATAGCCTTTCAGGGAACTGCCATCGGCTCAGAGGCGAGGAATAGAAGGGCAGTTGTGTTACAGGAAGCCTCCGAAAATCTTGTGAAGCAGTTCCTCTTCCGGGGAGGAGGCAAGCCCCACCTCTAGTGGGGAAGAGGTGGAAGGACCGGAGGATGCTGGTGGGAGCCTTAACACAACTCCTGGGCAAGCTGGACAGGAGGGAAACACGCCCTTGCCATCACCCATCCTGTGCAGTAGCCTAAGGCGCAAAGAGGGAAGGAGAAGGTTGGGGGTAACGAAACTCTTATGTTGGGGGACGTCCAAAAAAAGACCACTCCCGGATTCTGCTAGCGATTGAGCCAGGCAAACTGTAAATAGTTTGCACCAAAATAAAACCTGTAAAACACGGGTTTGGAGTCCTGCCTGCTTACTCTCGAGCAACCGCAACAGCCACCTGACATAGCCTAAGAGAGGAATCCTGTGGTGGTGGTGGGAGATCATTAAGACAAGGAGACACAGGACTGGGAGGCCAAGGGAAGAAGGTGTAGTCACAGGGGGAAGCAGAACAGACAGCAATCTCGGAAGCAAAACTTAAAAGAAAAATGGAAGGAGAAGGAGAGAGCCTGCAAGAAAGAATACTTTGGGGAAAGCAGAGTTGAATGGGAGTCCCAGGAGAAGGAAGTGAGCATGTGGAGAAGCCTCACGCATGGCATAAACAGGGCTATGTGCTGGAAAGGGATCAGACTAGTAAGGCAGGCTTGGATGGTGGACTCTGCAGACCAGAAAGCCAAGAAAGAAGAAAGGCCAAAGAGGGGGAGGGTGGAATTTTACATATTGATTTGAACTTACCGGCCAAATGTTTGGCTGCAGGTCTCCAGCATAATATAATAAAACCCAAGTGCTTACCCAAATATTTATTAAATACACTTTAATCGGTCTCGTGCTGTCAAAAAATTGTGCTTTTCCTGGCTGCTTCCACCGGCTACATTAATCTTATATTGATTTTGGCCTCATTGTGTGATTGTTCACATTTTTTTGCTACATACATAGAATATATATATATATATATATATATATATATATATACATACAGAGAGAGGGTTGCCAGAGCTACAGCCTCTCCAAATTGGGCCTCAGAGTTCCTGCAGATCCTTCACTCCTGGAAAGTCTTAGAATATTTTTGTGGCAGCGTGTGCCACACATGGACCATTTGTAGTGGAAGGACTCTCTTCAGGTCAATGTGGAATCAGCTCCGTGGTTATGGGCTTTCTTGGAAAACGTTTGACTTTGTTTTCCAAGGTTGCCTCCTGGTCCAGATTGCTGGTCCATGCGCTCCCTGGAAGTGTAGGGCCCAGCATATGCCATCACACAGAGCCATTTGGAAATGCAACTGTCCCATCCCAAAAAATAAATACATCCAAGAGAGGGTATTAGACGTGGAAGGAGTACATGGTGTGTTGGCCAGCCAGTGATGCCTTGCCCCACCCTAGGAGCCTTCAGAAGGGAGCTGTTTCCAGAGAAAGAACTGTGAAGTGAGAGAGACTCTGTTTGCCTGCCATCAGGAGATGGCTGGTTTCACTTGGCCTGTCCCATCTGCAGCCCAAGGAACTTTCAGAAGTGAGTTGCTGCCACAGGCATCATGTGTATTTTAATGAGCTGACTGGAGTGTAAGGTGATGAGTCATGGATAGTGTGGAGAGTGTGTGTATGAACTTAGCAGTTCATTTTGGGGTTGCTGTTTGGTTAATGTTGTTAATATTGGTTTATAGGTTATAAATGCTGTATTGATTTGTTAATCATATAATAAGACTTTTGCTTTCATTGCGATGTTTAGGGGTTTTTTTAGTTGTTGATTTGTTAACAGTTTAACAGATTCTAATTGTTTCGCTGATGATTTGCTAATTATCCTACATTTGTGATGTTTCATTATGTTTTATCATGTTATGGTTTGTAAGCCGCTTCGGGATTCATTGGAATGAAATATAATCAAGCAAATCATGTTCTCAAGAAAGATTGAAGGAAACTGACCTAAATACAGAGGATGCTTGTCAAATAAGATGTCTCAATGGCCAGGTCACTGTTGCACTGGTTCTGTGTGTGCAGCTACCTTGTACGGTGAATTGCTGGACTGCAGGCATCAGGTATCTCCGTGAAGTTACCTTAAGGCCCTGCACTGGCTCTGCCAACCTTGGCAGGAAGGATATGAATCTTCCAATCTTCATTCAATGGCCCTGAGTTTTTGTGTTATGAGAGAGGAAGCAAACTTTCCTATATCTACTCTCTCCATGCCATTTATAAACTTCTATCAAGTCACCTCTTACTCACCTTTTAGCTAAACTAAAAAGTCCCAAATGCTACAACCTTTGTTTATCTTTATCTTGCAGGTTAAAAAATAGCAATAGTAATTTAAGATTCCCAGCTTGATCGCTGCCACCCAGACCATGAATAGGAGGCAACAAGAGGCACAATAGTGTGTTGACACACACCCACACACACCCAAAAAAGCCTTCTTTACAAGCTTGAAAAGTACACCAGTGAACATTCAATTCAATCACGCATATCTATTTCCAAAAGCAGTCCTTCGCAGCTTGCAGAGCCTTGCTTCTATAAAAACTCCTGGAAATCTAAAATGGTAGCTTGTTGTGAAAAGATATGCACAAACATCTCTAGGGGGGGTAAAAACACAGTGCGTGCATGCGCACGCACACACACACACAGGGCCAGCATTTGCAGTTAACACCAATATCCCTTCTGTGATCCAAAACAGAACTGGGCAAAATAACAAGTAGAGGTTGGAGGAGGGGGGTTGTATGGAGTGGGGGGGGGGGGATGGCCAGGCACCACTTTCCTCCCAGACAGCAAAAGAATTTGGAGTGGGTGAGATGAAAGAAGGGCTGCACATTGTTCCTTGGGCATTGCAGCTGGTGGGAGAAGTGCTTAATGAATGCTTTGGCAAAATGCCCACCTTGGCCCGAACCAGCCTGAGCTTTGGAGAGAGTGCAGCACGTTTTAGTTTCAGCTCAGTCAGCACTTCCTTGGCAAGGGATCTTCGCTCATTCCAAGCCCTATTTTCACACTGTAAGGAACCATTGACTTCCTTTTTTTATTACAGTGGGGTGACATACCATGGAGGATTAGAGAGAAATACAAGAGGAATCCACTCTTATTCTCGGTTACTTTGGTGAGATAATTCCTTTGGGTTTGTATCATGTTCCATTTAATGCCCTCCATTTTCTGAGACCTATTTTCCCTTCCCTCTCGCCACCCCCCACCACTCCTCCCATAGAAGGCCTCTCAACTGACACGCCAACAAGACAGCCTTTCTCCAGTGTCCCAAAGTGCCTGGGCTAGAGTGGTATCAGATAGACACCAAGGATGAGTGACTGGGGTTAACTAATGAAATTGCTAATTAAAGCCCGGCTTTCAACACTCTCTGGGCCTTTAGAAAACAAGGGGATGTTTTACTCTCTACTCTGTGTACACTGTTTGGTAAATAAAAGGGGTGATAATTTCAAAGGAAATAATGGCAAGTAGCTTGCAAAAAAAAAAATACAATAGAAGGGACACTGCCCGTCCCCTTTCAAATATTGGACAAAATGGCACAATTTGCTTTGAAAGCAGGGGAGATTTGGTTCTGCCAGCTTCTTCTTTGCTATTCATACAAAATGCTGTGTATCCCAAACTGTTGTTGTTGTTGTTGAAATTTGTATACTGCCCTATACCCATAGGTCTCAGGGCGGTTTACAACACAAAGTTACCATATAACTTTATAATTTCTCTTAAAAAGCATTGTAAACAGCTAAAATCATTAGTAGGATTGGAATAACTCTTGTAGTTTAATGGTGAATTTTGGGCATGATGGAGATGTAAAAGATGCAGGAGGAAATGATTAACAATAGGACCCACAGAGGGGAGGAGGGAAGTCCAGGAGATTCTTGTATGTTGTATGTAGGATATGTGACTTCAAAACTTTAATCTGAAAAAACAAATAAATAAATTTAAAAAACAAAGTTGCCATATACAAAGCACAAAATATATAATAAAAATAATAAAAACATAATAAAAAACAGTCAAAACAATTAACAATACCAATGCATACACACTAATAAACAATTCACTCCCCAGCAAAAGCCCCTGAACAATATTCCAGCTCACAAATACAAATACAAAAATCCAAATTAACATAGAACATTTAACAACAATTTAAAGCAACCCCACCCTCCAGATAAAATAGCACCCACCCAGGTTAAAACCCGATCCTTGTTAAAACAATAATTTCAACACAACACAAGAAGAGGCCTTCTGGATCCGACCAGTGACCCACCTAGTCCAGTATCCTGTTCCCACAGTGGCCAACCACATGACCCTGCAAAGCCCACAAGCAAGGCCTGAGCATATGATCACACCCTACTTGAGATTTCCAGCAACTGCCATTCTGAGGCAGGCTGGGGGATGCTAAATACATTGATCCCTCAGAACTTTTTTCATTCAAGTGGCCACTCAAGCCACCTTCTCCCTTTTCTCCCCAGAGCAACCATGTCATGCCTACTGGTGTAGGACGAACACACAGGGGAAAGTGCAAAGTCCCCAAGAGTGTGGAAAATCGACTGCAATTGCCTGTATCGAGGAAACACTCCGCCAAATGCAAATGAGCATGTTTTGAGTCAGTCGGTGGTTTCGCTTGTACGTGCCTTGCTGGTTTATTTATTCCTGAGCCCAGGAAATCCCCGATTCCCATGGTTGCTCTGCAGCAGACCGCAAATCTGAGAAGAGCCGTCGCCCTCGCACATGCAGATTCAGGGTCTGAAAAGAATAACAGGTCAACAGCTGTGGAGATATCCTCCGGCAGATGGTGTGTGCCATACTGCAGACTTCCTCACATTCCTAGCCTTGCCAAGTATCTCCTCTCTAGCTATAAAGACCACCTGTATGGATGAGAGGCTCATCTAATCCCCATCTTGGCCTCTCTGTGGAGGCCGCCGACCACAGTGCCAATTAGTGCCAGCTGTGGCTGCTGGCCTGAGTCCACCACACTCATTTCACATACATTTCACATACAACCCTATCAGGTTGGGCAGCCTTTCAGTTGGGAGGTTGGCAGCGAGGAAGTCGATTATCATGCCTTTCCTCCTAATCCTTTCGCTATAGCTGCTGTTTCCATTTGTCGGGCAGATCAATCCCATGGTCCTAATACAGTGGCAGCTGCTACGCTGGGGCTAACCCCCAGTGTAATATAGTCACAATCCTACATGCTCCCGGCAGCACGGTAGAAAGGGCAAAGGCAGCAGTCGAAGTCAAAAAACAAAGTAGCAAGATCAACAGACAGCCCCACACAGCATCCCCCTGCAACTTTATTCTGCTTCGTTGGCTGTGCACGATAATGCACGCTCCCTTTCCCAATGTCCTTTGCTCAGGCCCTCATCTGTTTTCTCTCATTTATGTCCTGCAGTCTCAGTTCCCTCCCTGCGAGAAGTGAGGTTACAGGGAACCAGGCAGAGGGCCTTCTCAGTAGTGGCACCCGCCCTGTGGAACGCCCTCCCATCAGATGTCAAGGAAATAAACAACTATCTGACTTTGAAAAGCATCGGACGGCAGCCCTGTTTAGGGAAGTTTTTAATGTTTGATGTTTGTGTTTTTATATCTGTTGGAAGCCGCCCAGAGTGGCTGTGAAGACCCAGCCCAGATGGGTGGGGTATAATTTATTATTATTATTATTATTATTATTATTATTATTATTATTTCAGGGAAGAAATGTCACGCTGTTCATGCACAAGGCTCAGGCTCTGGCATTGCCATGTCAAGCTGGGAATGTCCCCCATCTGAAATCCTGGAGAAGAACTGTCAGTTGGAGTAGCCAATGCTATGCTAGATGGACCTACAGCCTGACTTGGTATAAGGGACCTTCCTATCTTACTAAGCTGATCTGTTTGCACAAAAAATTGTGCAGAGAAAGTTCCCAATGGTAATTGCCATTTGGGTGTGTGAATGAGGGGAATTACACAGACTGCAGCTGTGGAAGGAAGACTAAAACACATACACACACACACACACACACACACACATCCTCCTGATAACAATTACTTGAGATTTAGTTTTTAAGAAACAAATGAGCTGGTTACTCTTCATGTCATTAATGTCCCATATAGGGCCCCTCCAGACGGGTGGCTGTATTGTGAGTGTAGTCTACAACATGTTACTGATGCAATGATAATGCATCAGTAGTGGTAGATTTATATCTGACCTTCCACATGTCATTCTGCTTTATTAGTTGGCTGTGAGTGCTAGAAAACCCGGGGCTAGGTTGTTGTTTAAGGGGTGGGGGGTGTTCTGTTGTTGTTTTTGTATCTTTACTTTTTGATTTTGTGGAATCAATGTGGAAATTGTTCTGTTTGGTTTTGTACTTTTTATGTTTTATTTTTTGTTTATTACTACTTTTGTTATGCTGCAATTTTTTATGTTGTAAGCCACCTTGAGCGTGGTTTGAACTGTGGAAAGGCAGCATGCAAGTAAAATTGGGTGGGGGAGAGGAGGGTGTAGTTGTTTGGTGATGCTTCTCCAGTATTATTGAATTACAGTGGTACCTCAGGTTACAAACACCTCAGGTTATAAACGCTTCAGGTTACAGACTCCACTAACCCGGAAGTAGTACCTCGGGTTAAGAACTTACCTCAGGATGAGAACAGAAATCGTGTGCTGGCGGCACAGTGGCAGCGGGAGGCCCCATTAGCTAAAGTGGTACCTCAGGTTAAGAACGGTTTCAGGTTAAGAACGGACCTCCGGAATGAATTAAGTTTGTAACCAGAGGTACCACTGTATAGTGCAATGAAAGTGATTTTTTAAAAACCCAACAACTACTATGGGACTACAGTACGCTATCATGAGGGATATGTCATGACTCCTGAATATAACAGTGAATTGGAAGGGGAGTCAGAGGCTGCAGGGGTATCAAATGGAGAGCCAGGACAGGTTCAAGGCTCAGAGCTGAGCGTTGAAGATAGGGATATTATTGGACAGGAGCTCCCAGAGGAACATCCCAGACCACCAGGGCCTATAAGACCAGAGCCCAAACCCTCACACAAACATCTTCTGCTAAAGAACCAAGTGCCGCCCAGCAACACAAGGAACACACCAGAAATGGAGGAGGAGCGGCCATCTTCAGGCCAGAAGGTTGACTCTTTAAGACCAAAATTCCATACAAGCGAGTGGAGCCTGCAAGAGGTAGTCTGGAGACCAGGGCTTAAAAGGCCTCAGTTTGCTCCCAACTTTGGTGAAGTTGCTCACTTGGAGCTACCCATGGTCTGGAAGCCCAGGCTCACTGCTTTGTCCCTGGGATCTGGCATTGGACCAGAACATGACAGAACAGGCCCTTAGGTATAAATGTATTTAAGCAACCATCCTAGCACATAGCTTTATGGGACCCCCTCCTGCCATATCCAAAATAAGACCATCTGTCCATATACAGTGGTACCTCACTTTACGAATTTAATTCATTCCGGAGGTCCGTTCTTATCCTGAAACCGTTCTTAACCTGAGGTACCACTTTAGCTAATGGGGCCTCCCGCTGCCGCCGCACGATTTCTGTTCTCACCCTGAGGTAAAGTTCTTAACCTGAGGTACTTCTTCTGGGTTAGGGTAGTCTGTAACCCAAAGTGCTTGTAACCCGAGGTGTTTGTAACCCGAGGTACCACTGTAGCTCAATATTATTTGCCACATTGACTGGTCGCAGCACCTCAAGGCCTCAGACAGGAATGCTTCCCAGACCTACCCAGCGATACAGAGGACTGAACACAGAACCTTCTGCAGACTAAGCATGTGTCCCACCTCTGAGCTAAGGCTCCCTCCTTATTCACAGGAGCAACTTTGCAGAAATATTTTGCAGCCACAGTCGATTCTCCAAGCTCCAATTTGCTTTCCCACTCTGTTCTCCATTACTTATGACTTTTCCCACTTGCCTATTAATCAAAGAGCAACTTAGTGCAAGGTTGGTTGGGGGCAGGGAACATCTTATTTTAATCATGCTCCATGTTTTAATGCATCGCGCTTCATGCCTTATATAGGCTCTTGGTGGAGGAGAACACACACCCCTTCCTCTTCCCTTCCCCCCAAAAAAAAAAATTAAGGGAACCTAAACGTTTTAAAGATGTGAATGATTTATTTCTGAAATTCTTGGAGCACAGAAGCTGCACCCAGTTCCCATGCATACTGAAGTAAATAATGTGTCATAATGTGTATATCACATGACAACACAAACCGCAGAAAAATATAGAGTGGGGAAGAAAATATACATCCCCTGTCTCGAAAACTGTGGAGCATTGTAGAGCCAAAGACGAAAATGGAAACGGAGGGAAGATTTTATTAGCTTCATTCTCTTGAAAAATAGAAGGGGTGTGAAGGTTTGTGAAGGGAGAGATATAATTCAATTAACAGAGCCATCTTTAAGAGAGATTTCAAATGGAGGGGGAGATGTTCAAGGTCATGTTGTCAACATATAAAATGCTGGACAACTCAGAACAATATATTTGTAAGACTACCTGCCTCTATATTAGGGATGTAAACAGAGATTTCCATCCTATAACATGTTTGTCACACTCAGAGCCGTTTCCGTTTGGCTACAGTTCAGCTTTTGCTAAAACCTGCATTGTCTGTCTCACTAACTGCTGTGGCAAAAGCTAACATAGCTGATTTTGACGCATTTCGATGGAAAGGAAATGTCAGGAACAATGCAGAAAACAACATAATGATTTGCATAACTTTTGAAGACTAAAAACCCAATGATACCACCTGTATTTCCATTCCCAAACTCAGATAAATCTGAGAATTGTGGCAATTTCTGCTCCCATTTCTCTTTCTGATTGAATTATCCCCACCCAGGAGAGACCTGTAAAATAACTTAGATCATCTGGGGAAATTCTACTCATGGTGCCACCTGCTAAAGAATATCATAGGGTGGCTACCGTAAAATGGACATTTCCCTCTGCTGCTGCTCTTCCCATTTCCTCTTTCAGCTCTGGGTTCTTTTCAGGGAGCAGAAGGTAAGCACCCTCACTAACTCATGGTGATGAGGCAGTAAGCAGGGTGCAAAGGCTCAGAGGTCTAAATAGTTGATACCCAAGAATATATGGGAAGAGCCCTGCTAGAGCAGACAAAATAATCATCTGATTCAGGACCTGGTTTCCCAAAGTGGCCAACTAAACACCTCTAGGAAGCTCTCAATCAGGAAGGCAATAGGCTTCTCCCATTGTTACTCCCCAGCAGCAGTCATCCCATGATAGAGTGCCTCCAAACCTGGAGGTTCCACAGAGCCATTATTCTCCTCTCTGAATTTTTCCCAAGCCCCTTTTTAAGCCATCGAAGCTGCTAGCCATCATCCCATCCTGCAGCAACAAATTCCATTGTGTGTGTGTGTGTGTGTGTGTGTGTGTGTGTGTGTAGTGGCAGAGTACTTTCTTGATGCAAAATCCAAACGAGAAATGTACCACTGACGTATGGAATATCTCTACATCTTATAACTTTATTAAAAAAAAAAGTTATTTTCCTTACGAGTAAGAATTGTGGGCAAACCTTTTACCACACTTGATAAAAAAATTGTCAGAAACTAGGGGGAGTGGGCAGGAAAAAAGTGCTGCAGGGACCAGACGATGTCCGTGAACTACCAGTTTAATGACTGGGGAGAGGGCAGTAATAAAAAATCCCTATGTGGTTTGTTGAAGAAAGCTCTGAACCTTACCAAATTTTGCAATTATGGCATCCAGTGGGCAAGTTGGGGTGGAGTGGGGGACACCAACGTTTTTAATGAACTCAGCACAAAACCAGCCAAGTATCTTAGAAGTGTTAAGAATGATAATAACACTTGGAGGTTTTCATAATCAGTCCAGCAAAGAATCCACTCACTCGGAATAAATCTGATAAGAAAACTTTGGCAAGTGAGTGGGAAGAGGATACAAAGGTGTCAATGTTCTTTGCCAGGGAGTTTCTGTACAATAGATGTAGAACTGTACCACACAGTAACCCTAACCTTTAGCTCACACACACACACACACACACACTCTCTCTCTCTCTCTCTCTCTCTCTCTCTCTCTCTCTCTCTCTCTCTCACTTTGAACTATTCTGCATACACAGAGCCACAAGTTCACACACCAGCCTGCTAAAATTTCCTTCATTTCACATTTCCCTCTGGTCGATACCTTACTCCTCTTTCCTCACTTCTGCACTTGCTTCGTTCCTTTTCCACAGTGATAGCCAATGTCCAAAATTTCAATTTGCTTGGGGGGAGAGAAAGGGGCAGATAAAGTACAAGCTCAAATTTACACTTTTCATGGGTTGTAATTTAGGAATCTGACTGAAGGTTTCACTTCTATGATGCTGCCAGGAGTGGAGAAATGGAACACCAGGAAAACTTCCATAGGCTGGGATTTAAGAGTCAGGATCTGCCCAAGCAGCCATAATAGCCCAATATGTCTACTGCATTGCAGCAGGAACAACATTACTCTATATTGTGTATATTTGGCCAGGCACTGAAATTGGTTTGAATCAATGGAGGCTGGCCCATGAAGGCGAGCTAGGTGCTGCCCCATCAACCTCAGCCTATCCTCATACTGGGACATGGGTTGTGCTGTAGTCTAAACCACTGAGCCTCTTGGGCTTGCCGATTGGAAAGTCAGCGGTTCGAATCCCCGTGATGGGGTGAGCTCCCATTGCTCTGTCCCAGTTCCTGTCAACCTAGCAGTTTGAAAGCACACCAGTGCAAGTAGATAAATAGGTACCGCTGCAGCAGGAAGGTAAACGGCGTTTCCATGTGCTCTGGCTTCCGTCATGGTGTTCCGTTACGCCAGAAATGGTTTAGTCATGCTGGCCACATGATCCAGAAAGCTGTCTGTGGGCAAACGCTGGCTCCCTCAGCCTGAAAGCAAGATGAGCGCTGCAACCCCATAGTCGCCTTTGACTGGACTTAACCATCCAGGGACCCTTTACCTCATACTGTCCAGAGACTGGCAATAGCTGTCAGCTTCCTCCTCCTCTGTTTCACAATTGTTGGCCTTGTACAACTCAACAGGAGAACAATAGGGACAAAAACGAGAATCAGCTGGCTTTGCCTATCATTGGCTCTGGTGCCACCTGCTGTTGGTCTCCTTGCCTTCCACCACACCCATTCCAATGTGCACCAGCCACTACTGGTTTTGAGCACTGCAGTTCGTGAAAACATTTTATGCAAGGTGTTACAACTATAGCCTGTGAAATCTTAGGGTTCCTGTCAACCTCAGCCAATACAGTCAATAGTCAAGGGAGTTGCAGACCATTCAACAGTTCTGATCTGAGCAGGACTGAATTACAGAATCCCTGAATTACAGAAGCCATACCAGCTTCTGATTGGATCCCAGAATGTCCCAGTTTTTGGTCTCACACTCTCGAGCGAGTCAGCAGGTTCATGCCACACCAAAATATGTTCATTTTTTGTTCTCATGCTCTGGTGCAAGTCAGTACGCCTGTGCCTGAGTATGGCATCAAGAGACTTGTGACAGGGCAAGACCAAAAAAAACCATTCCAATTTTGATCAGTGGGATGTTGGAGGGTATGGAGCTGTAGTCCAATGATATCTGGAAGACCCAATGGTCCCTACCCCTTCCTAGACATTTGATCCGAGGGGTATGGGTTACAGCAAAGAAATTAGATGTCTTAAGGCCCACACATTATTTTCCAGACTCCATGTTCCTCTCTATCAGTGATTCTCAAAGGGTGTGATGAGACATAGGTTACCATATCTTTCTCTACCCCCTCCCCCCATGTTTAATTATAGTATCAATACTGGGCACACGACACGGAGTAAAAAGAAGGAAACAAAACAAGTCTGGCAATGGGCCGTGAGATGTTTGGGATTGTGGGGGCTCTCAATTTTGGAGGGTTTTTGAAACATGTTTTTAAATACCACATGGAATTTAGTGTCGATTATGGAAAAGGGGCTGATCTGTCGAGAAGGGTCAAAAATATTGCTAAGCTGGAGTTCCCACGAGTGAAACGAGCAGGAGACAAGGGAAAATACAGTTACAAATATGAAGAAGAGCTGCGGAAGGGCCATGGAAGAGACTTAAGGGCCTCGGATATAAGGTCACCAGGTTAATGCACCAGATCGATGGGATAATAAGGACTGACAAACCCGGGACCAGGAGGAAGGGACGCTGGATGAAGATTGGATTTGTTTTTATTTCTTTTTTTCATTACTAGGACTGTTTTATAAAATTGATGAATGTTAGAAAAATGTTGGAATGAAATTATTTGGCTTTAGTAAAAATGTTTAAAGAATTATGTAAGAATATTATGGTTATGAGAAGTTGGTAAAAATAAGATTTAAGTTTTAAGTTCCAAGGTTTTTTATAGTAAGATAAGATTAAAATAGTTTAAGGTAATGTAATGACAGAATATTATGAAATATGGAAAGGATTTGCTGTGACAATTAACAACCAGGACACAAGGAAGGGGAGGAGGAGGAGGTCAAGGAAAGAGGGTAATGACAGTTGAGGAGTTGAGAATAATGGATTTGTTTTTAAATGTTTTTAAATTTTGTGGTGTATTTTTGTTTTTTTCTCTCTTATTTTGTGTATTTGTATGGTTGGAAGTGGCTTGTTTTTTTTCTTTTTCTACTTTGTTTTCTTTTGTAACTTAAAAAAAAAAATTCTTTCAATAAATATTTAAAAAAAAAAAAAGAAGGAAACAATACTACATATTACAAACTGGTCTCCCACAGACAGAAAAATATGCTGCTAGTTTTTCTCATACATAAATTTTTCTCATACATAAATTTTATCCAGTCACGCATAGGTTTATATTCAGTATCCCAAAACAGCTGTATTCATGAAGGCAATGAACTTGCCATTCTTTCTGAATTTGCAGGATAATCTTTGTAAAGTATGGGTAATTGTCCCTGAAATACAGCCATATTATGTCTACTTCATCCTCAAGCGTATTCTTAATCAGTTATTTAATATTTCCAGCCTCTCCTCCACTCCCACATTCAACTTTATCAGTTTTTGCCATGCTCCAAATTAAAGTAGTTTTTAGTGATGCCTCTCATTATTGTCAGTAAATCAGCCTTTGGGGGAATCTTCTAGAGGCCCTGCTTCTCCCTCCTGTGACCTATTATTCTTTATGAACTTGTTTGGTGGGGGGTGGGAGGAGATGTATGAACTTAATCTCACACCATATTTATATTACTTGCCCAGATCACTTCTTTATCTTTCTTTTTCACTGTCAGCTGCATTCTGTAACCTTGCAGTTTTACATCCACATTTAAACATGCATCCCTCTAAAGTACCTCCTCCATAGCCACTATGGTTTCTTGGGCTTCTCTGAGCTTTGGACCTGTTTAGCCAGTAAAGGAAGGTGCCTCCGACCCCTATTTTCATCAGAGAAATGTTGGAGGGTATGGACTTAGGCGACCCACAAGCCAAGGAGCTAAGTAACTAAAGAACCTTTAGAAGACATCTGAAGGCAGCCCTGTATAGGGAAGTTTCTTTTAATGTTTAATGTCTCATTATGCTTTTACAGTGGTACCTCAGGTTAAGTACTTAATTCGTTCCGGAGGTCCGTTCTTAACCTGAAACTGTTCTTAACCTGAAGCACCACTTTAGCTAATGGGGCCTCCCGCTGCCGCTGCGCCGCCGGAGCACGATTTCTGTTCTCATCCTGAAGCAAAGTTCTTAACCCGAGGTACTATTTCTGGGTTAGCGGAGTCTGTAACCTGAAGCGTATGTAACCTGAAGCGTATGTAACCCGAGGTACCACTGTATATCTGTTGTAAGCCACCCAGAATGGCTGGGGCAACACAGACAGATGGGTGAGATATGAAGGTGGTGATGATGATGATGATAATAATAATAATAATAATAATAATAACAACAACAACAATAACAACAACAACAACGTCCATATTTTCAACAGAGAAATGTTGGAGGGTTTGTAGAGAAACTCAAGTATATACAAATAGTATGCATTCTTTTCTTTTCTACAAATACATACAAAACTATAAACAATGAATGCTGCCATATAGGAGCCACCAAATACCACAAATTGTGTAGTCCCACATTTGAGAAAAATCGCAGGGTCTCTGGGCTGAAGACCTAAGTTGGCCTGCCAGGTCTCTGAATCCGGCTGACAGTGGTTGGTAAGTGACAACAGAATACTGGACTGCTGGACTGATCCAGCAAGATAGGAATGGGGAATGTGTGGCCCTGCAGGTGTGGCTGGATCAGCCTAAGTCAGTATAGCGAAGGGTCAGGGAAGATGGGAGGTGCTGTCCAATGATATCTGGAAGGCCACAGGTTCTCCATCCTTCTCTCATATCCTCATATCCTTATGTCCTTGTGTGAATGTGCCACTGTGTTAACTCACAATCCTCCTGACGTGCAACCCTCCTCCACACTTCCTTTCTTTTTCCTTGTTTAACCCTGGAATGTACAGACATTAGGAAAACAACTATTCTCCTTGTTTACTCCATCATCATCACCTTGAGCCAAACTATCCAGGGCTTTCGAATGCAATCTCAGGCTCGGAAAGAATGCAGAACCTTACACATCATTGGGACCAGGCCATCCATACAAATACCTAAATAGGTGGATGAGACAATAGATGGATGAGGCAACACAATAGGACCACAGGAACATAAACTAATCCATATGCAAGGCAGATTTTTCTCTGCAAATCTTGGACTCTTTTGCATGATAGACAAATACAAATAGTCAGCACTGCGGAAAATAGTTCAGGTTCATAAACACTAGATACAGAGGTTTTGAAAGCCAGGACAAGGGCTCTGCACAGGCCTGCATAAAATGCTTGCTTTCATAGCCAAAAACATCAAATTTCTGGGAGCTTTGGTGCCCAGGGACCTGGCATTCTATAAAGCCTTTCAGCAAAACCATCATGTAATGATAATAATTTATCTACTACTTGGAACTGCATCTGGTCAGAAAAAGGCTGCCTTATGACTCTGTTGTAATCCTTTTGTCATTAAGGACAGCTGGGCTTCCAAACGCATGTCATCGCAGCAAAATAGGCACGCACCATCGTCAAACATGTGTGGCGCACACATTTGCTGTCAAGAGAATATCTTCACGTAGGGAAGAAAACACGAGGAGGCCTTTCGTTATAATGCAACGAAAGTTGCAATATTTTGTACTTGCAGGTGTGGGGGAGCCTATATGAAAAATCCAAAATCCATAATAGGACAACCCATTTATTAGGCAAACCAAAATGTCACTAAATAGAGAGCAAACTTTTAAGTTCTCCATCAGGTTGGGTATTAAACAATGGGTGACAAGAAGAAGAGACAGAAATGGCTTGGTAACCCAAGGCAGAGTGTCTGCACTGGTAGCAGTCTTAATGGAGTGTGGGAAGAGGCAAAAAGTAAAATATATTAGTGTGGTAGCCAATACCATGCAGTTCTGGTGATGCTCGATTCCAATCCCCATCAAGGATTTTGAGAATCACGGTCATAAAGGCATAGGAAGCTGCCTTAACACGTTCTTGGTCCATCTAGCTCAGTATTGTCTACTCTGACTGGCAACGGCTCCCCAGGGTTTCATCCTCCAGCCATATCTGAAGATTCTGAACCTGAGACCTTCTGCATGCAAAGTGGAATCTCTGCCACTGTGCTATTTGCCTGACAGGAGCAGTTTAAGAGATGCTGAGTGGCCACCAAGCCCTAAGGAACAGACTCTAAGGTGCAGTCAGATGCCAGAGTGCCCTCCTGAGGGAGGAAGGAAGGAAGGAAGGGAGTGAGTAAATGAATATTTGCAAGTAACATACTATTCATAAGTAACCCAAGGAAGGAATTCAATGTTGCACCAAGGCTTGCCAAAGAGAGTTGAGTATGTGAAGCAGGCAAGGGAGATTTGGGACCCAAGATGTAAATGGTAATCCCACCTTTCTGCCTTGCCCTCATGACCTTTGCTAGTCATTATAGACCGAATGTAGAAAGCATACTGGCAAGCCTTTAAGACTCACGTATATGGTCTGCCTTCTGAAGGCTTGACCTATTCACTGCCACAACCGGAAACAGCTGCAGGCAAGAGCAAGGGTCCACTTTATCAATAAGCACAGTCAGCCAGTGGAATAGTCTAAAGTCACCAAGTGGTTCAAAGGAATTTGTGCTGCCCCACCACAAGGTCCCTTTGTGCTCTCAGGTAAGCAGGCTATGGTTGCGGCAGCTCTTAGTGGGATGGCAGAGTAACAGAGTCACATTCAGGGCAAGGCAAAGTCTATCAGAACCCTGGACAGAGCACTCTGGAAGTTGTTGGCTTAAGGAGAACTCTTGCTTCAGCCAGTTGCAAAGGCCTTCCTCAGCCTTATGAGCTGTAGGCTGGCCAGACTAGCCCTGTCATTCGCCACACCCACCTTGAGGAGCTGACAGTGCCCTTCTAAGGAGCATTGGGTTTTTTTGCTATTGTTGTTTTGCAATGACTGACTAGGTGACAGGGACTGCCTTAGAGGCAAGTCCAGGAGTCCAGCAAAGCTAAGCTTTGTGGTCTGGAAGACTGATAGAGGAACAGAGGATGGGTTTTTTTGTCTAATCCAGCTAGTAAAAGGTAAAGGGACCCCTGACCATTAGGTCCAGTCGTTGCCGACTCTGGGGTTGCGGTGCTCATCTCGCTTTATTGGCCGAGGGAGCATACAGCTTCCGGGTCATGTGGCCAGCATGACTAAGCCGCTTCTGGCGAACCAGAGCAGCGCACGGAAACGCCATTTACCTTCCCGCTGGAGCGGTACCTATTGATCTACTTGCACTTTGACGTGCTTTCGAACTGCTAGGTTGGCAGGAGCAGGGACTGAGCAACGGGAGCTCACCCCGTTGTGGGGATTCGAACCACTGACCTTCTGATCAGCAAGTCCTAGGCTCTGTGGTTTAACCCACAGCGCCACCCGCGTCCCCTAATCCAGCTAGGTAGTGTCAAACATGACAGAATTTTAAAAAGAGTAATAAAGACAGTAAGGGATTTGGAAGAAACAGTACCCTAGATGAGTTAGCCCTTGAATCCACAAAAGCTTGAGAGAAATAATGTGTGTATTAGCCTTCTGTGATCATCATTTGTTTGTGATAAAACTCTTGATCCTATCAATCATGTCAGCTTTCTAAGTTAACACACAACTTTATAATTGACAGGGACAATCTTGATCCAATAGATGCCAGTTTCTAAGCACCGTTCATGCCAGATAGATAGGCAGATAGATGAGAGTCAGCTTGCATACCACTGATAGCTCTTTAACAGAATTATCACCACAAAAATTAGGTGCATGCTAGAGAAAATTTTGTTTTTAAGAATGGTGAAAGTAGTCTGAGACCTTTCGTAGCATCATCGCACATGCTATAAAAACTCTATTTACCCAAGATGGCACTAGGACAAAATAAATGTGTGTGTACACCTGGGATAGCTCATGTGGAACCCACCCAATATTGCATGACCACAACTTTCCCTGACTATTGACCATGATGTCTGGGGCTGATGGGAGTTGTAGTCCAACAACATTTGAAGGACACCATGTATGTGCTGATTTAGGGAAACTTGTTGAGCAGTTACCTAAATTACAGCAATGTGTTACACTGCAAGAGGCTGAATTAAAAATAAATGTCACACTTTGTAGACGTTATTGGACAGAATTTGAGCCCCTGGTTTTGCAGAAGGGGGGTTCATCAGTATGGAGGTGGGTGGGATTTCATTTCTTGACAACAGGATGATGAGCCAAAGTTAAGCACTTCAATGCTGAAGTCTTTTCTTCCAGTTTAAACAGCTAGATTCGTGTTGCTTTCTCCAATAATCTCAGTGGAAGAGTTGCACACGCTTACATTGTTCCCACTGAAATTGGTAAGACTTGTAGGACTAAAATAACATGTACATGTTTATATAGATAGATAGCTGATAGATTAGTATATGATTAATTAGGGGGAAACCGAAAGAGTACATGATTATGGGGAATGTGGAATCACGAGACTCACAGCATAGCATAGCTAAAAGCAGAAAGGGACTTCCAACATAAGCACAAACAAAGAAATACATGTAAAGCATGCCTGGCCAAGTGTTTTAAATAGAAAGCTGAAGAACACAAGTTTTTGGTAAGGACCATGTGACAAATGTCTAAATTATGAATCTAAGGGCAGGACATGGTGTACTGGCGGACCAGATCTGCAGATCAGGCTGGAACAACAAGGCAAGGAACTGGGTGAGAGGCTATCATTGAGGAGTAGACAAACACCTGGGGATTTAGTTAGGAAAAGACACCCCAAATGGGTTTGGAAACAAGGAAGGAGGATGAAAGCCTATAGTCTGATAGATACAAGTGGTAGACAGACCACTAAGATCTGGCACAGAGGAGCTAAGAGCAGAAGACTCGCAGGAAGGACCTGGTCCGAGAAGCACAAGAAAACTTTGTCTGTGTTCTGTTGTCTTATGTAAGTTATTTCTTATTTTTTATTCTGTCAATTCTGTTATAGCTGTAAAGCAATAAATCTTTAAAGTCCTTTGAAGTTGTCTGAACTATCACTGCTTAGTTCGGAAAGTGAGGAGACTCCATTGCATTCCCGGTTTTGCATCTCTGAGCAGCGCAGTAGGATACCTGCTGGAGAATGTTAGGGCCACTTCTTAAAATTCCTGCAGACTTAAAACGCTAAAAACTGTGCATTTAATTCTCAGATGGTAGGAGTGGTCTCTTTTTCAGGTTTCATGGTGCTCTTCAGCTGCTCAGGCTCCTAGGCATGCCTAATTCTATACGACTGATGAATGAGGAAAATATTTATGGAATTTGCATGTACAGTGTACACATTTCTCTCTCATCTCTGAGTGCCTCTGAAGAATTTTTTTCCTTAAAAAAATAACAGGTCAGACAAAACCAGCAGAGCATAAGTCTGGCCATTAATGTACCAACTGTAGTCTGTTCATGACAGAAACCCGTCACGTTGAGATTTAGACCAAACACGCCATTCTCATCAAAGGCCTTAAATCCCCAGCCTGAATACTCAACTCACTTTCCCAAGATGGGACTCTCCCACTCTCAAAACAAAATGCACCATTAATGTCTATAAGCTGGAATTGACTGGCTGAAGGTCCCCCTCTCTTATAAAGCCACATCAAGTGCAATTGACTTGCCCTATATTACATACAATGGTACCAGAATCAAATCATTTTGTTAAGTCTCCGAGCAGAGATGACACTGCCGCCTTTTCATGGACTTACAAAAGAGGAGAGTCCGTGTTTGAACTTACGGTGCGCTGCTGGGAGTTCCTTTGCAGATCAAGGGAAACAATTGGGTAACATCTCATAGCATTAAGCTGGCAACAGTGATTTGTGTTGTATAACATCCATGTCTCACGCAAACTAACACCTAACCAAATATTCTCTGATTTTGATATTTTGACATGTCCTTTGAAATGAGCACATTTGAAATTGCCAAAGAAATTGCTTCAAGAATGGGCAACTTGTGGAATGTTTGCATTGTGCTAATGTTGTTTGGAGCCCTTGTACATCACACACACACACACACACACACACACACATACATACACACACACACTGCTCCTGCTTTTGCTGGTGTTCCTTCCCTATTTTATTTCCCTCCCATTTCATGTTCCTATTTCTCGGCCTCATCTGCCCTCACTGCTTTTTAACCTGATTGGTTGTGGTGAGCCACGTAACTGATTTTTGCTCCCCATTGTTGAGACAGACATGTGGTCCCATTGATAAAAAATCATTGCATGACCAGGCGGCAACAACCCCAGTGATCAGGGACCATCAGGAAGTAATAATGACTCTTGACAACGTGTTATGGATTAAAATCTGGCCACAACGTTATTAAACTTTCAAATCTAGGAAGACCTTGGCTTAGGCATTGGGTGTGTAGCCCTCCCAGCCCCCCAGCCGGGGAAACTGGGGCTCCTCAGGGTAAATGGGATATGGGGGGTGCCCGCAGCCCACCCCATATCCCTGCACACAGGGTCGTTCACTGACAACCTTTCAGTGTATGGCCAGTGACACCCATATTACAACCCCTTTAGGAGGGGACCCTAGAATCACCATCGCGGGGGGGGGGGGTGAGTCACTACTTCACGCCCCCCCCCCCCATTTTAGGGAAGAAAAGAATAAAGGATTCCACCCAAGGCCTTAAACCGCCAAAGTTGTGACAAATTGCTACGGGGAAAATAAAACCTGCCAATGCAGGAAAATTTCTTCCCGGTTCTTCAACAGCAACCAGTCATAAGACCATAGCAGCGCCCACTAAACAGGAAGAAAAAAGGTTAAGAAACATTAAACAAAGGGAGGGTTGGGTGGGTGAAACTCCTGAGCCAACTGCCAAGCTGCTGCTGACTCCACCCCCTATTTATGCGACTGGCTTCACCTCCCAGCAGTGTAACTTGACAACTGAGGCTGGGCGCGAGGCTCCAAAGAATAACACTGAGAGGCAGGCCAGCCCATACAAACTGGTAAGTTCCCCAGGGTCCGAAGCATCGTGTGTGATCCCGCAAAGTGCACCCACAGTGTAAGGTGTGAGTGTTCATTCCGCATCACCGCAGCCAAAATGGCAGCACCGTCACCGCTGTCTACTCTGGCTGTGGTGATTTTGTTGCAGTGCTATCTGCAACATCACACACGTGGCCACCGTCAGTCAGATAAAATGAGGCTAAAGGAAGGAAGCACAAAGTGGGAGGGAACTAATTTTCAAGGGAGTAAGTCCCTTTCAAGGGACGCGGGTGGCACTGTGGGTTAAACCACAGAGCCTAGGACTTGCCGATCAGAAGGTTGGCAGTTGAAATCCCCGCAGTAGGGTGAGCTCCCTTTTCTTGGTCCCTGCTCCTTCCAACCTAGCAGTTCGAAAGCAAGTCAAAGTGCAAGTAGATAAATAGGTACCACTCTGGCGGGAAGGTAAACGGCATTTCCGTGCGCTGCTCTGGTTCGCCAGAAGTGGCTTAGTCATGCTGGCCACATGACCCGGAAGCTGTACGCCAGCTCCCTCAGCCAATAAAGCGAGATGAGCACCACAACCCCAGAGTCGGCCACAACTGGACCTAATGATCAGGGGTCCCTTTACCTTTAAGTCCCTTTCAGTTGGGGCTTCCCAGGAGTTCAATTCCCCACTCAGCAGTCAGCAATGACCTTGGGGCAGCCCAGTTTACTTTGCAGGGTTGTTGTGAGGATAAAATAGCAAAGGGAAGAAAGCTATGCAAGCCCCCTTGAGCTCCTTGGATTATAAAAGTGGGTTATAATTGTAATCAAGAATACATGGGTCAAATTAAAAGCTTCTTCCATTTACTGCCTATCATCATACAACTATAGTGCTTAATGCTCATTAGGCCCTTTGCAATAAGTTAACACTTCACAACAGTGCTTAGTTGTAAGCAAACTATGAAGGCAAACAGAAGATGAATGAATGAAATGAGAGGGGGGATTTTTAGTGAAAGAAAGATCAGATAAAGAGAAGATGAAAACCAAAAAAAAAGTTGAAAAAAGAAAGCATGGGTAAGAATGAATTTTGCACCAAAGCGCTGCAGCTGCAGAGACAAAAATAGCAGAAAGATGCAGAAAGCGATGGCCAAGGAGATTGACAAAGAGGACTAAAAGAAACAGGAGTGAGAGTATCAAATGTATGAGAAAACATAGCACAAAATGAAAAAGTGGCAGAATCAACAGAACCTGATATTACAGAAATAAAGAGACGAAGTGGAAGGAGGACTCTTGAGAGTTGGTGAAAATAATGGTCACAAAATGAATGGGAAAGAGGGAGGGGAACCAAAACAAAGATGATGAAGGCTGCAGTCCTGAAGATAATTTACAAGGGAGTAAGTCCCATTAAATACAGTTGGAGCTTACCTCTGAGTAAACATGGATCTGGTTGCCCTGCATGACTACAATTCTAAACAGCAGGGATGAGGAACCTCCATTTTGTTGGAGTTAAACTTTCATCTGCCCCAGCCAGCTTGGACAATGGTCAGGGATAATGGGAGTTGTAGTCCAACATCATCTGGAAGGCTACAAGTTCCCCATTCTTGGTAGGCATGGCCAAACTTGGCCCTCCAGCTGTTTTGGGACTACAGTTCCCATCATCCCTGAGCACTGGTCCTGTTAGCTAGGGGTGATGGGAGTTGTAGTCCCAAAAAAGCTGGAGGGCCAAGTTTGGCCATGCCTGGCTTATAGCTTGTTCAGATGTTGGATTTGTCACCCAAACTGTACGACATTCCATTCCTGATTTCTCTTTTTGTAACTTACAGCTCATCTCCCAGGCCTTCGAAAAAACTGTGAATGCCTTGAACCAAATTTATCCTTTTGCTCTGAGACTTGAAAAGAATTGTGAACTCATTGTTTACTGGAAGTTAGCAGCTACTTGAAATTGAACTTTTCCTGTGTGTATACATTACCATCCCCTGATCCCACAGGAATTATACACAGATATCCAGCCTCACTGGTGGAAAACATGACCAGGCGCAGTTGGCAAACATCATCCAACCAGAACTGACTGTGCTACCAGAAGGTTTGAGGCTCTTTCCAAATAAATTGGATGTTCTGCAGATGGCACTCAGTGATGCTTCTACTAGCCTTCATTGTAGAAGAGTCTCACCCACCCCTGTTGCTTCATCTTGCCATTAGTCAGACTTACATGAGAGTCAGAAGGGTGTAGTGCATGGATAGAGAACAGGTGACGCTCCAGAAGTTGTTGAACTTCCAATCCCATCAGCCTCAGCCTGCATAGCCAACAGGAGTGATGAGATTTGGAGTCCAACAACATCTGGAAGGCCATTGGTCCCCCATCTCCAGTGCAATGCTTGGAGTATCAGGCTGGGGCAACTTCAGGTTTCTCCAGCAAATTTAGCTTTGTGCAATTAAAGTGGGTTAAAATGCTCTGTCAAAATAAACTTTTTGCAGTTAGGAAAGTGACAGGGAAATACATTGAAAAATGTGGAATGAACGAATGAATGATTAATGATCCTAAAAGCAAATCAGGATGGATGCAGGATGGATGCTCATCATCACATAACCTCTCCACAAAAAAATCAGAACAAAGGTTCAAGAAAAATCAGATGGAACTTGATTTCCACATTGTTCAAGTAAACCAAGAATAATGCTCAATAAATAGGCCATCTGGGTGGAGGCCATCCCTTTTCTCAATCACTAAGTCAAATTTGTTTGCTAATAAATCACTGACCATCAAAAAACTATGAACAATCAAGTTGAGAGATACATCTGAGAGAGACCCCTGGCACAATGAATCCTACTTTGTGCAATACATTTGTCTGATACATTGGACTACAAAAGCAAACACAGAAACCTTATATGCAACTGCCAGCCAGTAAATAATAGCTTTTCTCCCTGTTGTTCAAAAATGAAACTGTACAAAGAACCTATTTCAACAAACCTATCCTTTGGGGAATAATTAAGAAGAGCTGTGAAGAGAGGTTAATGATTAAGTGGGTGTTTAAATCACATGAAATATATAGTGTTACAAGTCTATGCACATGCTAATCTGTAGGTCTTCATCTTGGGTGGCGTCAGTCTTTGTTCTGAAGCTACTGAAGAGAATGGACCTGCTAATTTCTCTTCTCTAGCAAAACAGCCTCAGGCTAAATGGAGTCTGTTTGGAAGAGAGAGAGTGCTTAGATTTTTAGTTCTCATGGAAGATATTCATAATCTACCGTATTTTTCACCTATAGGACGCACTTTTTCCCCTCCAAAAATGAAGGGGAAATCTGTGTGCGTCCAATGGGGCGAATGCAGGCTTTCGCTGAAGCTTGGAGAGCGAGAGGGGTCAGTGCGCACCGACCCCTCTCACTCTCCAGGCTTCAGGAAGCTATCAGCAAGCCTGGGGAGCCCGTGGGAGTTCCTGCAGGGCTCCCTAGGCTGCGGATAGCAGCCTACTGCCCGCACCGCGGGGCGCACTGAAGCCGCTGCTGGAAGGGGAATAATTTTTTTTTCTTTATTCCCCCCCCCCAAAAAAAAAACTAGGTGCGTCCTATGGGCCGGTGCGTCCTATAGGGCGAAAAATACAGTAATATATTTTACCTGTGCTAGAATCAGCATAATATATTATGCATCTATCTGAATGTAACTTTATTTGTTTCAAGTTGCATTTGACCCATATTTTCGGATCATTTTTATTTCAAAGGAGAGTCAGGCTTTATTCATGCAATTTGCTTCCATATGCGCAATACTAATAACCGCAATATACTTGAGCCATTTCCAGACTGTCGATATTTTTGCGTGTAAGATTCAGTCACTTCCTGGCAAATTCAGTCTGCCCTGCTTAAGTGGTTTTGACTCTCTTGTTCCATAAACGCACTTCCAAAAAAGAAATTGGACTTTTGTGGTAAGGTAAGTGATGGGAAAATGTAATGTGAATGAGAAAGCGACATTAGGCAAGCTTTGAAAAATGCCTCTGCTTGGCTTTCTCTTGGCTTTATTTCTACAATTAATCCAGAATGTGGCAGCTAGACTGGTGACTGGGAGTGGCCGCCAGGACCACATAACACCGGTCCTGAGAGATCTGCATTGGCTCCCAGTATGTTTCTGAGCACAATTCGAAGTGTTGGTGCTGACCTTTAAAGCCCTAAACGGCCTCGGTCCTGTATACCTGAAGGAGCGTCTCCACCCCCATTGTTCTGCCCAAACACTGAGGTCCAGCGCCGAGGGCCTTCTGGCGGTTCCCTCATTGCGAGAAGTGAGGTTACAGGGAACCAGACAGAGGGCTTTCTCGGTAGTGGTGCCCACCCCGTGGAACACCCTCCCTTCAGATGTGAAGGAAATAAGCAGCTATCCTATCTTTAAAAGACATCTGAAGGCAGCCCTGTTCAGGGAAGTTTTTAATATTTAATACTGTACTGTTTTTAACACTTGATTGGGAGCTGCCCAGAGTGGCTGGGGAAACTCAGCCAGATGGGCGAGGTATAAATAAATTATTATTATTATTATTATTATTATTATTATTATTATTATTATTATTCCTCATGAACTTTAAACAAACAAACAAAAGTTTCAAAAGCAATTCAATAGGATTTCAAATGAGGATTTCCCTCCCCACAGGATTGGGTCTGGCGTCATCATTGTACACCTTACATGATATACTGTAGGTACACCATTTTGCATAGGAAGCTGCCTGATACTGAATCAGTCCATCTAGTTCAGTATTGTCTACACTGACAGGCAGCCACTTTCTAGGATTCCAGACTGAGTACATTCCCAGTCCTACCTAGAGATGCCTATGACTGAACCTGGGGCAATTGCTACTGACATGCTGTTCAACAGAGTTTCACAAGTAATATGTTAGGATATGTAACAATATATGTAATGCGACATTTATCCAGTGTGAGGTTAACCAGTATATTTATAATGTTCCTAATTTCAGACAAGCCTAGGCAACCCTGCAAAACTGCAATATTTCTATTATTCTAGCAGGCTGCGTTTGTGGAATGCTAACCTTTGGTTGGAGCCTGTTCCTATTTACTCACCATTTTTCATCTCACCTGATCTCTTGGGTCCAACCTATGTTACAGCTGCCACCTGGTGGCGACTTTAAATTGCTCCACACAGCAGCTGTTCTCATGCAATGAACTTTCATGTGGGGCAGCTCAATACAAAGATTAAGGGCTTTTTCATGATGGAAAGAAGTGGTTTGCACAGCATAAAGTTCCTACCCTGCCCCCAAGCCAAGGGGTCTAATATGGGATATCCAGACCAATCCTATGTCTCATTTCCCCCCGTCCCGCCCCAAAAGTCAATCTCACTGGATTTCTGTTCACAGATAAGTGTACATTGTGGCTTTTGACATATTCATTTGAAAGAAGATCCCCTGGATTTCAGCCTAATATATTTCCCAAAAAGCACAAGAAAAAGCCTTCATAACTCCAGAGGCTTCACTAAAACCATGCCATGGATAGGAATGTGGAAAAAATCACTTCAGTTTGCATTTAAAGGCAAACTGATCTTACCCACACTTAACTTTTGACCTATTTTATCCAGGCCCAAGTCCACGCTTAAAAACTGCATGTCTGAGCTCCTTTGTTTTCCTTTTTCCTTTTTGCCCCAGAGCTTTCTGCACAAAAATCCACTCTTTACTGCTCAATCGGATCAAACGTCAATGTGGCTTTTCCGTGGATTGCCATTTGCTCCAATTGAGCTTTAAAGAGCAGGTTTTCACAGGACAAGCTATGGAGGAAAGAAAAGGGTGCTCAGACACAGAGATTTAAAGTGTGGACCATACCTGGAAAGACCAGAGGAATGTGGATAAGGCCTAACTCGCATTTTCCAAAACAATGTATGAACCAAAACACTGCCTTCTTCTGAAATTCGGCACTTTTCTGAATCCTGCAATACAATTTATCATCTGAGTAATGTCTACAAAAAATCATATTCTAGGATAAAGTGTGAATAAAAATGTACATATTGCTGAAAATAACACACATAAATGCATTTTATTACAGTGGTACCTCAGGTTACATATGCTTCAGGTTACATACGCTTCAGGTAACAGACTCCGCTAACCCAGAAATAGTACCTCGGGTTAAGAACTTTGCTTCAGGATGAGAATAGAAATCGTGCTCCGGCGGCGCGGCGGCAGCAGGAGGCCCCATTAGCAAAAGTGGTGCCTCAGGTTAAGAACAGTTTCAGGTTAAGAACGGACCTCCAGAACGAATTAAGTACTTAACCTGAGGTACCACTGTATAGGAAGTCGCTTTGCAAAAAATGTGCATATTTGGCAAAACTGCTAATAAAAAATGTGTATGTTAGGAGGCATTCGCACCAAAATGCTAATGAGTTTTCTTGAGGACTTCAAAAGAAATCACAAAGTGATGTGGGAGTCTGGGGAACTGAACTTACAGTTGGAGGAAGAAGAATCTGAAAGACACCAGAATTGACAGAATCAATTACCGCTATCTGTCCCATTGGCTGTATTCTTTTCTCTGCATTAGACCTTCCTTGAAGGTCTGCAAAGCTACACCCCATTAAAGTTAAAAGGAGAAGTCCCACTGGTTTTGGCAGAGCTGGACAGCCCCTTGAATAATGAAACAAGACTGGACCATACATCGTCATTAAAACCACTTGTGCTTCCATCAGAAGAAACCTGCACACATCTTCAGATTCATGTAAAACGTTATTTGAATCCTCAGGGTAAATGTTGCTCACCTGGCTTAAGTATATACTCAGAGAAACTTATAATTCATTTCCTAAAAAGCCAACTGGGTTATTCCACATCTGGATTTCTACACTATTTATTCAAACAGGAAAGAATCAATACGGTACCTTGGGACATAAATTGATACAATACGAATTTGTCATTTATGGTTCAGTTCAGGATGTAATAAATATACAGATTAAAAGGCACCACCATTTCCTATTTGTGGGGAGGGGGTTAAAGCCCAAATACCTAAAGACTGCATCACGCAAATATTTGTAGTGAATCTTTGGGGATATTCTCACAACACATCTTGAAAATGTGAGTGGTTCAGAATTGGCAAGCCTTTTAAAATAAGATTTTTTTAAAAAAACCACGCTCAGGGTTGGTTAGGGATCCCTTTGTATGTTGATTGTTCCCTGTGACTCAGGACCAAACTAGATGTTAGTCAAATGGGGTTATGTTGAAAGCATTGCACAAATGGAAGGACGTCTGCTTGGAAAGTCGAACTTCTCCTCCATCTGTACCTCCCTTCAGATCTGCTCCAGAGGGTGGCAGTGGGGAAGTTCTTTTGCTGGACACTACTCTCAGTGAGTCCCAGCATGCAGGATTTGGGGGGCATACATTGCAGGCATGGGGGTCTATTGAGATTGGGACCCCTGTATTGTGGTTAGGGGGTGTTAACCCTCTTCCACTCCTTGCGGCCCCAGTTTGGATTGGGCCTCCCACACCTGTAATTTGCTTAGGGGTGGAGAGCTCAAATTAGTGCAACTGGGAGCTTGTTTTCTCAATGCATCTTGCAAGTGAGGGGGGGCACTCTGAATTGGGGCTGCCGCATAATGCCGCCATGTATTCCCATAATATCCAGATAGGTCAATGCTTGCTGCAAAATATATGGTGGCATTGAGAAAGCCCTCTAAGAACATAAGAAGAATCCTGCTACATTCAGCCAAAGGTCCTTCTAGCCTAGTTCTCACAATGGCCCACAAGCAAGACCTGAGTGCTCTCTCCCCACTTGTAATTCACAGAAACTGGTATAATGAGGAATACTTCCTCCAACACCCCATCAATATCTGAGGTGCATTTAGCAGCAGTCTGGGAGAGGGCTTGCTGTCTGCCCACACCCGGGTTCTGAACTCTCTTCTCAGGGACACCCATCTCTTGTCTCATTCTTTGATGGTTATCCACAAGCAGGCAAAGACCTTTCCATTCACCAGCTGGGTTGTTTAAAGGTAAAGGAACCCCTGACCATTAGGTCCAGTCACAGACGACTCTGGGGTTGCGGCGCTCATCTTGCTTTATTGGCCGAGGGAGCCGGCATACAGCTTCCGGGTCATGTGGCCAGCATGACTAAGCCACTTCTGGCGAACCAGAGCAGCGCATGGAAACACCGTTTACCTTCCCTCCCATTTATCTACTTGCACTTTGACGTGCTTTCAAACTGCTAGGTTGGCAGGAGCTGGGACCGAGCAACGGGAGCTCACCCCGTCACGGGGATTTGAACCACCGCCCTTCTGATCGGCAAGCCCTAGGCTCTGTGGTTTAACCCACAGCGCCACCTTCCTACTAATACCTTGATTTATATCGCACCCTTCTTTCCAAAGGAGGATCCCAGTGTGTTGTCCAAAACTACATGAAGCCACCATCTTAGGTTTGGGTCTTGTCAGTGCCTGAAAGGGTGACTAGCAGGGACCCACAAGTACATCTCAGGTGGAAAAAGCCAGGCTCGGCAATAAACATAGAAAACTAGATAAATACAGACAGGATTTTGTTGGTGGCTGCTTTCATCTGCCCCTCTTGTAGTGTGTTTTGATCATAATGTCAGGCTTCCTTTGGTCAGCTGCCTTGGGTGCCTAGTGCAGAAAGGCAAGCGAGAAATTTAAAGAATGAACAAAATTAAACTGCTTTCTACACCTTTGGGTTGTCAGAAATGACTGCTTTTCATCACTAGAGGCTGCCATCCGATTGATTAAATGCAAACACAAATAAGACTCCAGCGTTACACAAACTGGCAATTTGGGGGCCTCTTTGGTTCTGCTGAGGATAATCGGCATGGTCTCATTAGCATCCATAGGAGCCTGAGGCCTTTAACACAGAAGGGAGGGTTCTGCCTATTCTTATTGTCTCTGCTCCAGGTATTTGTTGCTGTTTGTATTTCTGTTTTCCCACACTCTTTCTGGTGCCTCGGGGAGTCATTTACAGGGTCTAATAATGGCATACATTATTATAGTGCCCTTAATGAGTCCCTGTGGCACGAAAAGAGCCTGGGAAAATGTAAACAGAAACTAAACAATACTAATGCAAACACTCCATTTGGGGCGAGCAAAATTAGGGTTGTATTAATTATTGGGGAGGTATATAATTGCCTGAAATGAGGACAACGTGTTGACACTCACAAAGATTTGGGGGAAACAAGGGGGTGGGGCACCTGTACAATAAATGAAAAATAATAGGCTGCTGCCTTAGACGGAGTCAGACCATTGGTCTAGCTAGCTCAGTATCATCCATACCCCCTGGCAGAGGCTTTTCATGGTTGGGTGGGGGGCATTCCCAGCCCTATCCAGAGATCTTTCCCTAATAGCACCTTAAGCTATTGTTTGCAGTGTCATTTGCTGCAAGCCTATACAGTGGAACCTTGGTTCTCGAATGGCTTAGTTGATGAACAAATCGGCTCCCGAACGCCGAAAACCCGGAAGTAAGTGTTCCAGTTTTCGGACATTTTCCAGAAGCCGAACATCCGATGTGGCTGTCGGCTATTGTTTCTGGGGTCCCTGCACCAATCGGAAGCCGTGCCTTGGTTTTCAAACATTTTGGGAGTAGAACGGACTTTCGGAGAACCAAAGTTTGAAAACCAAGGTTCCACTGTATTTGCTTACCTGGGACTAAGTCCTTTTTTATTCATCAGGATTTTTTTTTAAAAAAAAACAAAAACTATAAAATAAGCTGTTGACTTATTTAAAAAACAAAAAACAAAAACACCTCCTCTGCTGCTGTGATTTGGCAAAGCAAAAAAAACCAGAGCTCTTCATTGCTCCACGGGCAGCATTTTGGACAGCTTCACTTTCTACAAAGCCCATGAACCTAAAGTCATCTAGATATAGGTAAGCATAGGTACAGAACTTTGCAGAAACAACAGAGTGACACAAGACTTTGTGGGGGTCTTGATCCAGAAAGGAGGGTTATTGACATCGTGTTTCAACTCTGGAAAGTTCCCCTCTGATTTGTTTCATTCTTTTGGCAATGGGTAAGTAGCCACGGGGCATGTCTGCAAAGGGGAAGCCTGCAGACTGCTGTCTCCTTGAGTTGGAACCCTGGGCAATTTGGATTCTAGACCACAGGGACAGCCGACAAAACGTTGAACAGGCTTCCCCTCCTCAGACAAGCCCCCTAGCATCTTGTCACACGTGGGGGAGGGACTGTCAGGCGACATGTTGGTGGGGGCGGGGCTGCAGTTTAGGGTTCCACTCTGTCTCCATGTGAGAGAGCTAATAGAATTGCAAGCCATTTCCCTAAGCACAGTTGGTGGCATTGGTTCAGACTTGAGTCATAGGGGACTCAGCCTTCCTCCTCCTGACGTGATAACCAGCTTCTTCATAAGGACTCCAGAAATGACATCTCTGAGCACTCAAAGTGACGCCTGCAATAAACCACATGTCTCCATGCTAATCCCAGAAGCAGCAACCAAGGGGAAAAATGCCTGTGTCAGTCGTTTCCCAGTATTTTCATAGCCGCTGGTACTGGAGGTTATGAATTTCAGATGGAATGTGTTGACTCTGGGCTATCCAAGCACTAATAGCAGGTGCTCTGGGATTTGTCTGCTCGTTCATAGTAAACTCAACAGTAGCTGGTGCAGCCGAGACACAATTTCACAACTATGAGAGTTTCAGAGAGGAACCAGGAGAGCTGCTTTGGCTAGGTTTTAGGGATAGTTATATAATATTGCACTTTCTTGAGCCTGTATAATTCCACACCTCAACACACACACACCCCGCTATCTTTCAGATTGCACAGTGGGGGGGAAGAGAAATTGGCAGATTTCAGAAGCTAAGAGCCCACCTGGTTGAATACCTTGAGTTGGGGATGACACAAGGAAACAAGTAGCAGAAGTGGCATCAATCAGGGCTAGGGAAGGGGACTTGCTGCCATGGTGGCAGGAGTGCCAACTTGACCCCACGATCATGGGTACCTGGGGCCATCAGTGTCATGCAGCGTGCATGGTCCTGGCACTGAAATTTGTGGGTGCCTGGCCCCTTTATGGGGAATTTTGTGGGTGTTCGGCACCCAGGGCCCCAGGGAGTTGGCACTTCTGTGTGGTGGGGGCAGGTGGCAGAAAGCATCATTGTGGGTATGGGTGGGGAGGGGCAGTGCTGTAAAGAGGAGGAGCTCCAGCTACCTGGTACTTGCTTCTGCCTGGCACTGTGAAACACCAGGCAAGGTTTCATTTGCCCTCATATATCAGATGCAGGGCAACTAACTGCCTGACTTAGCAGAAAGAGAGTTAGCAGGCACCACCAGTCCAGTGATGGGTGCTTGCACAAGCACTGATGATCAGATGCCCTTGGGGTCTGGCAGTGCTGAGTGCCTAGGGCTTTGCTGATCGGCAGTGCCTGCAAACTCTCTTTCAGCTGAGTGGGGTCTTCACCTGACACCCATCTGACATAAAAAATGAGGTCAAGTGTAGGGCAAGTGGGTGTTCTCAGACAAGACAATCTGGATGTACAACTCAGCAACCCTGCTAGTCAGCTGATCCTTGTGGGGTGCTGTGCAAAGGGCTTTTCAAAACACAAGGGTCAGCCAGTCATCAGCACTTTGTGGGATATGCTTTCACCCACACAAAAGTAGGCAGGCAAGAATGGGCCACCCAATGCCATTGTACCACACACACCTGTCAAACTTGGCCCACACGGGCTGGGAGAAGATACTGATCTGGATCACAAATCAGATCCCGTCCCCCCCGCTTTATTTTCTTGGAATGCTTCTGGGGCTGAATATAGTGTTGAAGAGAGATTCTAAGTTGGGGACAGGTCCCAGAGGCCTGACCCAGCACTTCCCTTCTCAGCCCTTAGTCTAGTAGTAGTATTATATGTGCATAAGGGCCCAAGCATTTGCCCAGCCATGTCGTGTGCCTGGTCTGTTGGGAAATTTCCATTTTATGCATAGTTAATCTATGGGATTCACTCCCAGAGGAGGCAGTGGGAATCACCAACCCTGATGGCTTTCAAAGAGGATTAGACAAATTCATGGACAAGAGAGCTATCAATGGCTATTAGCTGTGATGGCTACGCTCTGCCTCCACAGTTGGAGGCTCTGGGTGCCCAAGCACCCACCAAAATTATGCTGTGGGTGTTCAACACCCACACCACAGGGCCCCCTTGGTTTCTGAGCCCTTGCCAGACCTTAGAGATGCCTTCTGAGGTCTCACAAGGTCTCAGAACCTGCCTTCCGGTGGCATCAGAAGTCAGGTTCTGAGGCTGGGAGGCACAGGTGATGTCATGATGTCACATCGCAACATCACATCATGTCACATGCACTGGGCACCCCTGGTTGGAGGAAACAATGCTTCTGAATACCAGTTGCCAGAAACCACTGGTTTTGCGCATGCTAGTTTTGTACATCTACTTCTGTTTCATTGACTACACAAAAGCATTTGACTGTGTCCACCACAGCAAACTATGGCAAGTTCTTAAAGAAATGGGAGTGCCTGATCATCTCATCTGTCTCCTGAGAAATCTCTATGTGGGACAAGAAGCTACAGTTAGAACTGGATATGGAACAACTGATTGGTTCAAAATTGGGAAAGGAGACACGACTAAACAACAACAAAACTTTTGTACATGCGAAGAATATTTACAAGGGACAGTTGACATTTTGATCTTGCGCCAAGAGAAAGGTTATACCACCACCCAATTCTCCTGAACATGTCAATTGGCCCTTGGCCAATTTTTTGTTCTAAATATTGTATTCAGTTCTTGTACTCTGGTCTGGAGTTCAAGATTGGTCATCTTCTATGGCAATAATAAAATATACGATGCTTTTAGCAGATAGTGCTGTTTTCTGTAAGAGACAGTGCTCTGTTATGATCTTCTCTGCAAGCTGCTTCTGCTTTATATCTAACTGACATTTCCTCCTGGTGCGTGCTTCATTTAGAACGCCACTGAAATATACAGTAAGATGACTGCTCAGCAAGTAATATAAATTTTAGACACCTACGCTTCAATCCAAAACAGAGTCCTCTTAATTCCAATGTGAACTGGGGCAGCATCAGAATGGCACAAAGGGTGATATTTATCTCAGTTTTACTCAGATTAGACACAGTTAAAATAATGGACCTGACTTCGTCATGGTCATTGATTTCAGCAGCTTTACTCTGACCTGCTGAAATTTTTGCATGCCATCCAAAAATTATAGGCTAAAATGTGCATTGAAAATAAGAACCTAGGAAGAGCCTCCTGGATCGGGCCCATGGCTCACCTTGCCCAGCTGCCTGTTCTCACAGTGGCCAACCACATGGCTATGGGAAACCTGCAAGCAGGACCTAAGCACAAGAGCTCTCTCCCTATCCTCCTGAGGTTTCCAGCAAGTAGCATTCAGAAGCATCACTGCCTCCAACAGTGCAGATTTATCATGGCTAGGAGCCTTCTCTGTGGATTTGTTCAATCCTCTTTTAAGGCTATCTAGGTTGGTGGCCATCACTGCCTCCTGTGGGACCACGTTCCAACTATGCACTTCATGAAGAAGAGCCACACACTACAGTGGTACCTTGGGTTACAGACGCTTCAGGTTACATACGCTTTAGGTTGCAGACTCCACTAACCCAGAAATAGTACCTTGGGTTAAGAACTTTGCTTCAGGATGAGAACAAAAATTGTGCAGTGGCGGCATGGTGGCAGTGGGAGGCCCCATTAGCTAAAAGTGGTACCTCAGGTTAAGAACAGTTTCAGGTTAAGAACGGACCTCCAGAACAAATTAAGTTCTTAACCCAAGGTACCACTGTACTGATATTGGCACGCTCAGCCAGAGGCTGTCTTAGGGGAGCACGACCATTTCGCCCGCACTGGGCATTGAACTGAGAGGACAGTGCAGGGGGTGCCACAGCAATGACAAACAATGGAAGGTGAGAGGCGGGGGCACCGAATTTTGGGATCACATCGGGCGCAGCTGAAATTCTAAAGCCCAAAGTCCTCCGCTGCTCTCAGCTTCCATTTCCACAACAGCAATTCCACTGCTAGCTGATGCATTGAGTGCCTTCGATTCTTGCAATGCGGGTGTGACTTTATTCAAGGCAATTTTCTTTAGCGTTGTAAGCTGCCTACTTGGTCCTTGTTAAGGCCAAAAACAAGGCAGAATATACATGGTTTTAAAAATAAATGAACACCTGGCATCGTAGTGACTTAGGAAATAGCACTTTATGATCAGCAAGATGGTCTCAAGGGCAGCAATTTTTACATTCTGACCCACGTGCGCATAAACTTGCATCCCTGTTAGCATTTGGGTACATCTGTATGACTAAGCTTGCAAACCAGCTAGAGTGGTATTCAACGAACTCGCACAAGGGTTTTTTGTTGTGCAGCAAAAAAATCCCACCCACCCCCTGAGTGTGCCCCACATTTTCACCAGATCTGTTCTGGAGGGCTGGGAGAACCCCCATCATAGATTTAAGAGGTGCAGAAGGGAAAAGAGGAAGGTATACCTTGCACTGGCAGAGCACGTTAGTTGGATACCGCCCCTCGTATTTTACTAACCATGCCAAAAAGTTGTATTCTGATATGTAACCAAGACTGGGAGTGTTCACATGTTACAATCAATGAGTATACCATCTGGGTACATAAACAGCTGATCTGTACACTCACAGTTATTCACATGTACCATTCAATTAGCATACAGTCAGTGTACATAGTAGTTGAGCTGTACAAACAAATGCTTTCAAATACCTGTACATGTGTAGAGACAGTTTGTACCTCCTGTATTCAATATGACATGTGAACAAGCCTAATGAGACCAGTAGATCTAATACATTCTGCGTTCCAACCAGCCTGAATTCAGCCTCCACCTGGGAATGTATCTATTTGATTCCATTCTAACTACAATCCTGTAATTCAAACTAAAAATTTGATCTGTAATCCAGATCCATCCAACTGCCACCAACACCTGTGTTCCAGCTTCTGTTCAAGTTCTGCTTGCCTTGACTTAACCCTCACCCACCCAAGTTAGCAATCCTGTGATGAATGTGTCAATGTTTGGATATAACATTATGTGATGTGTCATTACATGCACCGTGATGTCCAAGTCTTTCTCTATTTTCATCTGTTTCACAGTATCAGATTGTTACTAAATATTATAGCTGAGTTTTATTGACTCCAGGGACAGCTGTTGAGGAGAAAATGCCTAATTTCAAGCCAAATATGGAGTTCATGTCTTAGCTCAAGAATTGGATACTACCCAAGAATTTGTTAGGGATCTCCCCCCACCCCTTTCTGCTGTGAGTTGTCCAACAAAACCCAGAACTTTGCAACAATGAAATGTAAAGTACACCCAAGTGATGTTTTAGCATTGATTGAAGAACATAGAAAGCCATATTATACTGGGTCAAACCATTGGTACAGCCAGCTCAGTAATGTCTATACCAGACATCACAAATGGCCTGCGGACTCATCTGCAAGCTGGGGAAACTGTTTGTGGGCACCCACCCACACACCACCATCATTGGCTGCAATAGATGCTTCATTCAAGCCTAATTTCAAGGCACATGCAAACAATAAAGGTCAAGTTCAGCTAGTGGAAGAGAATTTGAAAGAATAAGGGAGAAGATGTGGGAACAAGGAGAAAGTTCTTACCAGTACGGAAGCAATAAGGAGCTTGCTTCTGTCAGGATAAGAACCTAACAAGATCGCAGCTGGATCAGACCAAAGGCCCATTTAATAGTCCTGCATCCTGTTCCTACTGTGGCCAACTGGATGCCTGTGTTAGGTCCACTTTTTGTGGCATCTCAAAAATGTTATCACAAACTTAGGCTCAAGCTAAGCCATTGTGGTAGAAATTGAAAGGAAGCTCAGAACTTGCCAAAAGCAGAAGGGAAAGATACAAGGGTTGCAATAGTTTTTCCATGTGGATACAAAAGTCACACAAATGTTGCATATTTGTATTGTGAAAGGAGCCGTTTGTTTCTGTAGCTGGAATGAGTATGGTGCAAAACTCCCCCTTGGCAGAAAAACAGACCAAACACGCTGGAAAAATGTGCAAACAATGTTTTCTTCTTCTTCTGCTAAATTAGAAGTAAAACAAGCAGGCTTTTCGAAAGGTTAGAACACTCTCACTCGCTTTTTGCAGCACGCACATCCACCTCTTCCCCGGAAATCCACACTTGACACTTTCGACCTCAGCTGCCCCAGCTTTCATTGTGTAACTGATGGAGTGCGTTGAATGTCAGTGGCGAGAAAACAGGTTGGACAAAAATAACTGCCTATTCAGGTCCTTTTCTCTGCTCCAGAGTGTGGGAAAACGGCTCCTTTTCTCCAGTTTCCTGCAAAAGAATTCAATCTGCACAGAAGCAGATTTTTATTTTATTTTTTAATGTCAAATCAAATGAGCATAATCTAACCATCCTTCGTTTTATAACGGAACAGTTTCTGGGTCAGCAAAATTGTTCAACGTGGCGAAACACCTGGTCATTTTTTAAATGCCTGCATCTGAATCCTCCCCTACTGGCTGAGCCATAGGATAACCATTTCCATTGTTTCATAGCTGCCCTAAGGATAATGCAGTACCACAATGACATCAGCTTATGAGGTATGAACCGACTGGCTAGCCAAATGCCCCTTCTCAGTCTGCTTCAGGCAGACTGTTGTGAAAGATGCGGGCTGCTTAATAAATGGCTCAGCATCAGCATTCAGTATCCTTTGGTGCCTGCCAGGGCCCCTGGCATCCCAACAGGGCCCAGTTGCACTGTCCTGTGCTCAGGGCCCCTGTCAAAGCGGCCAGGTCCGAAAGCTGCTATTTTAAAGTCCCCACAATGCCCCAGAGCTGTGATACAATGCCCACCAAATTTTAAATGGTGGGTCATAGCATCCTGCAGCTTCCCACCAGACAAACATGGGCACCAGGATGCTTGCATTTCTACCTGTGGAGTTTCAGGCCACCTACAGGTGGAGTGGGAGGTCAGGTTTTGCTTCCTTTGCAACAATAATCTCCAATGAAACACTTTAGGGTCCTGTTATCTGTGTATGAATGGCATGCCGATCATGTGGGTTACTATGCAAGGGGATGGCAAAGCTGCACTTTGCTTGCTAGATCAGGCCTGCCAAGCCACCTGAAGTGGCCCGCTGTCCCTGTTGTCCCTCTTTCTTACCTTGCCAATGCACCTGTTGTCCTCAGGTGCCCCACCATTGCTGGCAGCGTACAGCACTCTGGCATGAGCCATGCAGACCCTCCAAGTGTCTCTATTTTCCAGGGACAGTCCCAGAATTACAGAAGCCATCCCAGTTTCTGATTTGATCCCAGAATGACCCACTTTTCTTTAGAATGTCCCTATTTTCATCAGAGAAATGTTGGAGGGTATGGAGTTTGTGACCTCTGATCCAAGGAGGTAAGTAAATGTAGAATCTTTAGAAGACATCTGAAGGCAGCCCTGTATAGGGAATTTTAAAAATCTTTAATGATTTTTTTAATATGTTGGAAGTTGTCCAGAGTGGCTGGTGCAACCCAATCTAAGGGATGGGGTATAAATAATAAAAAATATTTATCTTATAATGGAACAGGCTGTCCCTAATTTTATCAGAGAAATGTTGGGGAGTATGGCCACGAGGTGCTCCTTCTGCTTTTCTGAGCACCTCATGATGCTAGCAAGGGTGACATAGAAGGAGACAGAGATGGAGAAGGAGAAGGAGAAGGAGAAGGAGAAGGAGAAGGAGGAGAAGGAGAAGAAGAAGAAGAAGAAGAAGAAGAAGAAGAAGAAGAAGAAGAAGAAGAAGAAGAAGGAGAAGAAGAAGGAGAAGCAGCAGCAGCAGCAGCAGCAGCAGCAGCAATTTGGCAAGGAAGAGAGAGCTTTTTTCCCCCCAACCCAGCACTGTGATGGAGAGAGAAACTGCTGCCTCTGAGCTTCAGAGAAGGACCTTGTAAACAATGAATGTGTAGCAGGGGCGTAGCGTGGGTTGTCAGCACCCGGGGCAAGGCAAGTAATTAGCACCCCCTAACCCATGGATTTGCGCCCCCTAACCCTAACCCCCAGATGTTGCGCCCAGTGCGGCCGGCCCCCCCTGCACCCGCCACGCTACGCCACTGATGTGTAGACATTGGTAAGCAGGGTTAGCAAAGCTGTCAACATTAAACGGGATGTGCTCTGGATAGAACTGAGGTATGGTTCCTCAGTATAGAGATATAGCATCTGTAAATTTGGAAGATGTAGGTCAGGTGCATTCATATTAGAATGCAGTAGAATCATAGCTGTCAACCTTTCTTTTTCTTGTGGGAAATTCCCTTATTCCAGCACCGTTTCCCACTGCTTCCCGCTGCTATCCCAGATTGTTAGATATCCTGTAGACTGTCCCCGGGACAGGTCAGGCTGCTGATCCCTTATTTTCAAGGCTGCTGATCCCTTATTTTCAAATCTGAAAGTTGACAGTTATGAGAAGAATCAAATCCCTCAAAGCATCACTAGGCAAATACAGGAAGGGCATCACCATGTCTGCAGGGGGGGACACCCCAAATGGATAATATCCTAAACCACAAGTTTGTATGTCTGACTAGCATACTTTTCCTCACATGGCTAATTAAAACAGGCAGACCAGAAAGATTTTTGGGGAGGTGGGGAAGAAACTGCTTGTAAACTTTTTGACAAATCCTGTGGGGCATTATTTATTCAAATCTGGCCAAACACATTTGGCTATTAAAAAAACAAACAAAATTAGCATAGGTTTGTATTTAATGCCGCACCCATTTCACATCATTAAATCTGTGGGCTCCATTTTCCCACTGGTGGCTAAGATTGCCTCTCATTGTTAACGCAACCAGCTGTTTCAGCCCAGCGGTCACTGATCGCAGGGCACAAATTAACGAGAAACAGAAAGGGAGAAGTGACATTGGGGAGACAAAACAAAATGGGAGAGGTGGTAGCCCAAAAAGGAAGGGGTGTTCTTTATATTAGCCAAGTGCAGAAAGGATTCATTAGGCATATTAGGACACATTAATTTATAATATTAATACTTAAATAAATGATATTAATATTTAATTATTATTAATCATGCTATTTATTTATTTATTTATTGCCTAATACAAACAGTCTCTAGGTGACTTACATGCAAGCCATCAAGCATAATGGTAAAACAGCAACAGCCGCTCCCAAAAAAACCACATAAGCAGTTTCATTAAATGCCTGAATGTCCTGGGTCGGGAGTCAGCTTCACCTGCTGAACAGCAGCCTGAAGGGGAAGAAGGCGGAGTGACTCCACCTGCAGCTGATCAGATTTCAAGGACATAGAGGAGACTTCAAGGCTCTGGTGAGAACTAGCTGGTTTAGCCTTCTTAAGCAGAGCTTCCAGCAGCAGTCAGATCTCTGTCCAAAAGGGGGCATAGCTGACAAACCACCCAAAGTCAGAAATAAATGCACCTGTCCTCTGAGACCACCTATACATTTAGTGACCATTGGATCCAGGTTTATGGACCTGCTCCAGCAAAGTGAGTGCAAATCTGTGCAGAACACATAGCACTTCTGCCTTATCAGGTTTTCATTTATTGGCCTGCCTGATGTAGCTGATCATTGCCCCCAAGCACCATTTATCACCTGAGCTGCCTCCCTTGATACAGACAGAACAACAAGATAAAGCTGGGCGTCATCTGCATGGTGGTGACACATCATTCCAAACCTCCTGATGGCATCAGCTTCAAATGGGGGGCAAGATGTAACCCTGCGGGAAGCCATGGGGCAACTCCTTCATGGAAATGGCCTCAAATGTAGGATTGGAACCACTCTAATACAATACATCTTCCAGAGCCACTCCGGAATGATATCATTGTCAATGGTGTTAAAATCCACCCCTCTCCTCACCCATGTCCTCAACCGAGGTGACCAAGGCAGTTTCAGTGCCATGAATGTGCTTAAAACCAGACTGAGCTGGGTCCAGATAATTATCTTCCAAGGAGGTCTGAAGCTGAGCCAAATACCCCTCAAGCATTTTCATAAACACATCTGGGTCCAAGGAGGCCCTCTGAAGAAGGGGACACACCACCGCCTCTCCCTCCTCCAATTACACATGAATCACTCCTTGGGTCCACCCAGTTAATCTCCTCCAAGAAGCCAAAATGGAAAAGGGTCAAGAGCGCAGGTGGCTTGTCATGCCCAAACAAGCAGCTTGCCCACAATCTCAGGCCACAACCATCGAACCCTGATCCAGCACAAATGAAGCGGGCACTTCTCTGGACACTTCCACAGAGCTTGCCCTAACTGTACCCTCCAGTGTAGATGGATCCTAAAGGTTTTATCCACTCTAGAAAGTGGTGGTTGTTGTCATCACACTTGTTTGCTTGACTTACAAAAGCATTGGGATTGCCCGACCTGCTACTCAAAGCAGAATCTGCAAGGCAGTATCTCCTTTCTGCTGAGTGTGTGAACATGAGAGGTAAAGTACACGAGCATATACCGTATTTTTCGCTCTATAAGACACACTTTTTCTCTCTTAAAAAGTAAGGGGAAATGTGTGTGCGTCTTATGGAGTGAATGCAGGCTGCGCAGCTATCCCAGAAGCCAGAACAGCAAGAGGGATCACTGCGCAGCGATCCCTCTTGCTGTTCTGGCTTCTGGGATTCAGAATATGTTTTTTCTTGTTTTCCTCCTCCAAAAACTAGGTGCATCTTATGGTCTGGTGCGTCTTATAGAGCGAAAAATACAGTAGTTTCACTCTCCCCTCTGCACATGTGCTATTATGTGTGGAAGAATAATAAGAGAACAACCCTCAAGTTAAAGGGGCACCTGTTCCAGCTGTGTGTGGTTAACCACTGTTCAGACACAGCTGACTGTTGTGGTACACCCCAGCCTGTACCAGTGATTTCATCCTCTATGGCTTTATACACTTTGTTCACATGCTGTGTGTTCCTATGCTTGCTTACTCAGGGTCGATCCCACTGTGTGTGTGTTTTTATATCCCATCTTTCTTACATCATGGAACCCAAGACAGTATATGTGTGGTTCCCAGGCAGTTTCCCATCCAGGCACTGGCTAGACTCAGACCTGATTCAAGTGCCCTCAGGACCAGATCCTGGGTCTTCAGACCAGACCCTACATGCAAAGTAGCATACTTCCTGGCATATTAAGGATTGCCTTAGACCTCACATAGCCCAGCAACTCTGCTCACTGCCCATGCTAGTTGGGGCTGATGGAAATTGTAGTCCAAAACACCTGGAGAGCACACGTTGGCTACCACAGCCTTAACCTTAGACTACTCAGGTACACAGACCAGAAACTCCCAACCACAACAAAGCCGTACAGAACATTCTTAATAAGCAGTTCTAGCAAAGAAAGAAGGCTATTCACACTTGCCTCACACTGAGCCCCATTAAACTTAAAGGGACTTGCTTCTGACTTGTATCATTCTCAATATAAGCTATTTCGGAATACTGAAGGAAGTGCCAGCCTAAAAAGCAATTAAAGCCACCGCTCTTTGTTAGAAGGAAAAGCCATATTTTATGTTGCAGTAACATTCCCAAACCAAAATAACCTGACAAAATTAACAGGTGAGCTTAACCCATACCCCAGTTAGTGGTTACCACTGATTAAGATTGGTACACCAATTGATGCATGTCTACTTGTAAGTAAGACTAACATCCTAAATATTATTTCTTTGATGCAATGCCCTTCTGAACATGCATTGTGTTTGGGGATTTCTGGCCTGTGTGCTGAATAGTTTTAGGTTTAGGGCTACTTCTAAATGCACCATTCTCTCTCATCAGCGAATAGAATTATATGTTCTGAAACATGTTGCCTTCTACCTAATCATGTGAATGAACAAGTAAGTCAATCAACTGAAGGACTGAAACTATCCAATGCACAAAAAGAAATCTGAACATGAATGTGTTGCATTCTAGAAGTTCATTCAGAGTGTTGTGCAGAATTGCAACAAGAAGGTGGCAAATGTGGCTAATTTTAATTGAAACTTTTGAAGTTAAATCTAATGAGAATGTTTGCAATTCTGAAACAGGCACACACACACACACACACACACACACACACACACACAGAAACCCTTGCAGACAATTCCTGCTTTGTTTCTAGCGCTGGGATGCACATCTCTTGCCAGTAGTATTTCTACATTTTTATCCTATCCTTTCACTTTCTAAAAGCTCAGGACACAAGACACAGACTCCTCTTTTAACCTCACACCAAACTGTGAGGAGGTGACTGACCCAAAGCCAGCCATTTCATGGCTGAGTGGAGCTTGAACCCACATCTTTTCTTTCCAAGGGCAACACTCTAGCCCAGACATTCCAAACATGGTGCTGTCAAATGTTGTTGGACTTCAACTCCCACCAGCCTCAATGAGCATGCCCAATAGCCAGGGACATGGGTGTTGTAGTCCAACACATTTGGAAGGTGCCATGTTGGGGAAGACTGACCACTCAGGAGCCATTAATTTTTTTACAAAATTGGTTGCCTACAGCCAGACTTACCCTTCAATTTTTCACTGTCTGCATTTTTAATTTATTTTTACATGGCTCTGAAGATGCTAAAAAAAGCAGTTTGCAGGCACCTGGCAGTAGATTTGGACTCGCAACATTTCAGCACTTTTGTCACACACACCTTAGAACACTGGGAAAGTTCAGCACCCTGCCTTAAAACACACACACACACAAATATGACTAGAAGTTGCTCAGGACTTTTCTGCGTCTTAAATCCTAAAAACCATACAACCATTTCAGCCATTGCAACATCTGCGGCAAGCACTCCACTGCTACCAGGCTGTTAAAACCTCAGTAGATCTGTGCAGAGCAACTGACATCCAGTGGTCACTGAAGCGCATTGCTCATTCTTGAATGTTTTTACTGAACAGTCTTCAGTCCAAGCCAAAGTTGTTCAGCATTCCAAATGAAGGAAAATGCAAGGACTCTCTTTCTCTCTCTTTTTTTAGTGAAGTGCTGGGAGCACTCTAGGAAAATTCTACCTGTGACTCCTAGAAACCTCATTTAGCCTCTTAATGCCAAGGGTAGCCAATGTCCTGCCCTCTGGATCTTGTTGGCCTTCAACTCTCATCAGCTTCGGCCAGCCTGCCCAATGGTTAGGGATGATGGGAATTCTGCCCAACAACACACGGGCAGTGGCAGACTTTGGGCTCTCAAATTTCAGCGGCTCCCTATGTGATGCCAAAATTTGGTGCCACCCCCCACCTCTCACACTCCATTCTACAGCGTTGTTTTGGTGCCCCCTGTAGCCCATTGTCCAGCGCGGCCACACTGGTCATGCTACCCTAAAACGGCCTCTGATGTTGGCTACTTCCGCCTTACAGTTTTTACCAAATAGTAAAATGGCCCTCCATTCATCGAACACAAATGTCCCTATAAAACACCCACTCTTTGTGCTGCTTTTATTGTCTCTTTCTCTCTCACTCTCTTTTCCTTCTGCTTATATGTGACACTCTCTATTTCCACATTTGCTTGTCCTCCATGGTTCCATTCTAAGTCATTTTTTTTTAAGTTCTTCCCTTTTCCTCTCGCATTCCCAGGCTGGTGTTTTATTTTACTTCTTTGATCTTTCTTTCCTTGCTTCTTTTACAGTGGAATCCTATGCATGTTCACTCAGAAACTAAACCGCGTTAAAAGGGGGTTAATGTCAAAGTATTGCTACTAAAGGTGCAAGCCAGCCCCCCAATCCCTGCTTAGTGGTGCGCAATATTCCAGAGGGTTCCAGGCTCTCACCCAGGGTCACATATCCATTGAGGATCAAGACACAGGAGAGACTGTAAAGGTAAAGGGACCTCTGACCATTAGGTCCAGTCGTGACCGACTCTAGGGTTGCGGTGCTCATCTCGCTTTATTGGCTGAGGGAGCCAGTGTACAGCTTCCAGGTCATGTGGCCAGCATGACTAAGCTGCTTCTGGCAAACTAGAGCAGTGCACGGAAACGCCATTTACCTTCCCACCGGAGCGGTACCTATTTATCTACTTGCACTTTGACGTGCTTTCGAACTGCTAGGTGAGCAGGAGCAGGGACCGAGCGGCGGGAGCTCACCCCGTCGTGGGGATTCAAACCGCCAACCTTCTGATCGGCAAGCGCAAGGCTCTGTGGTTTAACCCACAGCGCCACCCACGTCCCTAGAGAGACTGTAGTGACTAAGATTTATAGTGGGGTAGGAGAGCTGAAAATAATGCCAATATATTTCACATCTTGCAACCAATGTTTCCCTTTGATTTCAGTCCATGGTTAGATGAGTCTAAAAAGCCCACGGCACAAATTTCCATGCCCCTCTTGCAGCTATGGTGGCTCATTTACAGATCCAGTAAGTGTTAGAATTTAATCAAGCCTCCTGAATGCCTGGATCTAGCAAGGGTTAAGATATAAGCCAGGCTAGCTTCTTCATGATGTAATCACCTGGGTGAGGGGCCATTAAGAGAAGAAAGGGGAGGTGATGAGCCATTAAGAAAGCAATGAAGAGGGCACTCAGCCTCCAGCTCTTAGAAAGTGAGGGGACAATGCCAGAGCTTTTCAGCAGAATTGGCTGTGGTGTGACCTAGAGGGGGAAAAGGTTGCAGGACGGAAAAGGACATGGCTAGTGTCCATTTGAATTCAAGGCTGTGGCTGTGGGAGAAACAAGGACTATGGGGGGGGGTTAATGCTGTGAACCCCTCCGACGTAGGCTCAGGTTTGTTGTTGTTGTTTAGTCATTTAGTCGTGTCCGACTCTTCGTGACCCCATGGACCAGAGCATGCCAGGCCCTTCTGTCTTCCACTGCCTGCCGCAGTTTAGTCAAACTCATGCTGGTAGCTTCGAGAACACTATCCAACCATCTCGTCCTCTGTCATCCCCTTCTCCTTGTGCCCTCCATCTTTCGCAACATCAGGGTCTTTTCCAGGGAGTCTTCTCTTCTCAAGAAGTGGTCAAAGTACTGGAGCCTCAGCGTCACGATCTGTCCTTCCAGTGAGCACTCAGGGCTGATTTCCTTAAGAATGGATCGGTTTGATCTTCTTGCAGTCCATGGGACTCTCAAGAGTCTCCTCCAGCACCATAATTCCAAAGCATCAATTCTTCGGCGATCAGCCTTCTTTATGGTCCAGCTCTCACTTCCATACATCACTACTGGGAAAACCATAGCTTTAACTATACGGACCTTTGTTGGCAAGAAGCTCAGGTTATATATATGTAAATAAACAATTATTCACGAAGACACCACAGTCTCCACCGTGCCTCATTTCCAAAAGGAAGCATGGACCCTGGGAAAAGCTCCTGGAACCCCTGGAATTTTGCACTACTCAGAGATTGGGGTGGACTACACCAATAAATTTTTGCCTCTGAATGCCAGTTACTGGAAATCACGTGTAGGGAGAGTGCTTATTGCGCTTAGGTCCTGCTTGTTGGCTTCCCACAGGCATCTGGTTGGCCACTATGAGAACAGGATATGGGAATAGGTGGGGCATTGACCTGGTCCAGCAGGCTCGTCTTATGTTCTTCGCTTCTGTTGAGTACTGAATAGATGCTACAAGGCTATGTATTCATAGGTGTCAATGCCCCTAAGCCAAATCTTAGCAAACTGCCCAATTTGTTACTGTGTTGATTACTGTCTTGCCCCCTCCGTTTCCTCAACAAGAAGCAATAAAACTCCCACATGGCCAGACTAAGAGCTTCAGCCTGTAGAATCAATTGTAACTTTGAATCAGGGAAAATATCTTGCAAGCCAACATGTACTACAGTTGCAAAATTACTGCTCTGGGGGAAACTGCAATGAAAGTCTAAAGGGGGAAAGTAGACACAAACTTACTAGAAATAATTGGCCACAAGTTTTCTTTATTTTTAAAGCCTTTATCTCCCTCATTATCCATCTCACAGAGAATATATTGGTATGTGCCACTTTAGAAACATTTTGTGATCGTTGGCAAGAGAAAAAAGGCCACCCTCTAAATCTGCAGGGGGGTGTTTCTCGTTACAAGCATAAGTTTCACAATTTAATTATTTGTGGGTATATGGAGTGGTAAAATAACCTGGATGGTGATTAGCCCCATACCCAGCTGTGATGGTGCAGTCTGATCCTCTCATTTAGCAAGCATCACATGCTTGCAGGCTGAAGCCCTAATTAATAGAATTATTTGTTTCTCCTAAGTGACTTCAGGCCAGCTGGATTATACAAGTCACTGCCATGAGCGCAGAAGAATTTTGGTCCCCGGTCTACAGCTGTTGGAACAGCAGCCAGTAAAATCTAGCAGCTCTCAAGGAGCTGGATGTTTAAACAAGAGGGCAGCTCTTAACATTCTCATCATTCAAATTCTCCAAAGCAGAGGTTTCCTAAGAGTCTGGAAAGTTTGCTTGTTACATATGGCAGAAGCAGAGAGATTTCAATTTAACTCATCAAATTTGGTTGGATTTGTGGAATTGAAAGAATTTTTTTAAGCTCCTGTTGATTCTTCTAAGAAGTTTCCATCACCGAGGCAATTAGCACATAAGAAGTACAGTGAACAGACACTGTGTGTTATGATTCCATTTTTTTAAATGCTACCAAAATGCATGGGAGGTTAACTAGATTAAGAACAGGAGGTCTGGCATCCTTGGGGCCATTGTCATCTCTGAGCCTTTGCAAGGCCTGTCCTCAATGGGCAGGTGTGAGCTTCCCTTTAAAAAAATAAAAACATAAAATGCCACCATGCCCTGGGAGCACCTGACACAGCATTACTCCAAGGCACTGCAGAAAATTCAGTTGCCTGCTGCAGCCACCACCCTATAAACCCACAAGCAGCAGGAAGGAGACAGGAGAGATTCCACATAGGGCATTTTGCCAATGACCTGCTCAAACACGGGACCCATTCTGCCAAGGAAAATAGGTTGTTGTTTATTTTAAAAAAAAACAGCTTGGTTAGCATGCAATTATAAACATCCTCTGGGTATATCCATATTCATTTGATGCCTATTTAACCATTGTGGTCCCTCCTGCTAAGAACCCTGGGGATTTTTAGTACAGTGGTACCTCAGGTTAAGTACTTAATTCGTTTCGGAGGTCCGTTCTTAACCTGAAACTGTTCTTAGCCTGAGGTACCACTTTAGCGAATGGGGCCTCCTGCTGCCGCCGCGCCGCCGGAGCACGATTTCTGTTCTCATCCTGAATCAAAGTTCTTAACCCGAGGTACTATTTCTGGGTTAGCGGAGTCTGTAACCTGAAGCGTATGTAACCTGAGGTACCACTGTATAGTGAAGTTGCAGCAGATTGTGTTAAGAGGTCCTGAGCCCACCTACAACAAACACAGTTCCCAAGGATCCTAGGGTTGGGCAGTGGGTAAGGAATGGGCAAGAAAATGCTTGAAACCGATGGTTCAATTAAAGGAAGTTCTCTGAACTAAACCTGGAAGCAGGTCCCATAATTGCTGGATGGGAATGAAGTGCGTTGGGGGGTAGAACTTGGAACGATTTATCGTTCATCTTTCAAGTTCGTTCTCTTACATTTGTCAGAGACTCTTTGGGCCTTTAGAGTTTAAAGATTGTAATTGTTGCCCCCCCAAAAAAAAAAATTACTCTCCGCTGTGCCGATGATCATTTGGACAAACATGAATGGACTGTTCCTCTTTGAGAGGAAGGACCATAGCCCAGTGGCAGATCGTCTGCTTTGCATGCAGAAGGTCCCAAATTCAACCCCTATAATATCCGGAGAGAATCTTGCCCAAAACCCTAGAGAGCTGTAGTAGGACAGTACAGTGGTGCCCCGCAAGACGAATGCCTCGCAAGACAGAAAACTCGCTAGACGAAAGGGTTTTCTGTTTTTTGAGCTGCTTCGCAAGACGAATTTCCCTATGGGCTTGCTTCGCAAGACGAAAACGTCTTGCAAGTTTGTTTCCTTTTTCTTAACACTGTTAATACAGTTGCAACTTGACTTCAAGGAGCAACTCATAGAACGCAGTGTACATAGTAGCCTTTTTTGAGGTTTTTAAAGACTTTGGTGATTTTTGAAGCTTTTCCAAAACTTCTTTTGCAGCCATTTGGTAAGTTAAGCTTTTAAAACTTTTGGGGGGGGTTGGATTTTGGGTTGGGGTGTTTGGAATTCAAGGACTTGGTGTTGGGGAGGGGTTTGCAAGAATCTGGAAGCTTGTGTGTTTTTTTCCTGCATTTTTATGATTTTCTGTGACCATTGGGCCACTCTGCTGTTTTTTTTAAAAAATTCTGGATTTGAATTTCTGTGTGCTGGGTGGCTGGGGGAACAGTTGGGGAGGGGTTTGCAAGAATCTGGAAGCTTGTGTGTTTTTTTCTGCATTTTTATGATTTTCTGTGACCATTGGGCCACTCTGCTGTTTTTTTAAAAAAATTCTGGATTTGAATTTCTGTGTGCTGGGTGGCTGGGGGAACAGTTGGGGAGGGGTTTGCAAGAATCTGGAAGCTTGTTTTTTCCCCCTGCATTTTTATGATTTTCTGTGACCATTGGGCAACTCTGTTTTTTTAAAAAAAAAATCTGGGTTTTAATTTTGAAATGCTCTTTACAGTATGTGTGACTTTAAAGAGCACTTAATAAACTCTTGTTGTACCAAATTTGGCTTTGTTTGGACTTTTTTTGACCATAGGAACACATTAATTGATTTTCAATGCATTCCTATGGGAATTCGTGCTTCGCAAGACGAAAAATTCGATAGACGAAAAAATTCGCGGAACGAATTAATTTCATCTTGCGAGGCACCACTGTATTGTGCTAAAGATGAATGAACAATCTATTTCAATATAAGGCAGCTTCATGACTGTGAACTGAAATGAACTGGCGCATTTTGTAAAGGGATGAACACGAAATGCAATTAGTTCCTTTTTCCAACAGCCTGAACTAGTTTTTGAAATGAACTTCCCAAGACTCAGATGAAAAACTGTATGCTGCATATTTGGTGCTTTTGTTCTAGAAAAAAATGTGCCAGTACTCATCATGAAGTTGCCACAGTTATTCTCACACGTTTAACCAGCGCTTTTCTTCTAAAAAAAAGAATAGTGACGGTACTGCACTGTGCATACTTATTATACATAATTCGTGCAGATCCCATACGCTTTCCTGGTGTAGAATTTTACTTTTACATGTGTGTGTGTGTGTGTGTGTGTGTGTGCGCACACACATATTTCTGGTGGATTTAAATCCAGGACAAGATTGCTCAAATACTTTCCACCTTTAATGAATGGCTGGATCCTAGGGTACAGTCTGAATGGACACAGAGCATTAAAATGCTGAAACTCTGGATCAGTGACTGGATGGGAAGACTGGATGAGACCCCCCCCCCCTTTCTCTCACTCCTGACTTCCATGGAAGAAAGGTAGGGAATATAAATAGAATCATTAAAATAAAAGCCTATTAATAGATGACAGGTTTCTGGAATGGCTAAACTGAATTTTATGTTTCCACGAAAAAGCAGACAAATGATGGAGAGTCGCAAAAAGCAGGCACTTCCTGTTATTGCCCTCTGGAAATGAGATTCACTAATTACTGCACTTGCTGTATAAGGATCATGAACACTCATGCATCAAGTTTGACATGCAGTAAATAAGTAGAAGACTCCTTAGCTGGCAGTAAGAGAGTGTGAAGGCAGAAGATGCTGGTGGGTTTGAAACAAATGGGGCAATATCATTTTAAAGGCTCAAATTTATTTTTCTTTGCCACTTGCACTTCTAAGTGCATAGGTAACGGATTTTTGAAGGACTGGTTCAAGTTGTTGGCCATTAAAGAGCTACACAAACTAGGGGACTGCTAAAATGTGAAAAATAGCAATTTTGTGCCCAGTAAATTTACACACACACACACACACACACACACACACACACATACACACTTCAAAATGATGAAAACCTGGTTTTTTTCAAAATACTGCAATAAGGACGTGAGATTTGGTTCACTTTGTTTATTTATTTATTTTAATAATCCTCTCGCATTCCATAATACAAACAATAGGAAGGTTAACATTGGTACTTCTGGTCCTCTTTACAAACTGCTTGTATATAATCAAATTAAAAGACAACATTTTAGGCAAGTTGGAAACGGCAGCCTTTAAAGGCAGCACTATGCATTGCCAAACTAACTGGGATGATGCTCCTCTCTTTGACTATGTTAATGTGTAGGTTGTACAGAAATGGGAGGGCAATAAGACAAATAGCAAGACACAGAACCTTATAAAAATGCACATTAAATCCTTATAGCTGCAATGCAGCATTCAATAAATAACGATACCAATTAACACAATGCAAACTTGATAGAAGATTGCAGCTGTGTACACATTACCGTATTTACGCTGGCTCCAGTGCATTCCCACTGCTGGCATTGAAAGCCGAGTGCACATGATGTTAACCGCAATCTATGTGTATCTTGTAGTTTCTTGATAAATGATCCTATTTTATGTGCCTTCCTCAAACCAGATGCCATCCGATTTCAAAACGCAAGCTGCGGTTCAGATGCGTTTTGCGCAGCTCAGCCAGCCATTGCGGAAGTGCAGGTGCCAGCTTCCTTGAATGGGAGTCCGAGGGTTGCAGGCACAGGGAAATGAATCGGGCAATGTGCGTTGGGTGAAGACACCCCCGCCCCCTCTCTGGCGTGTACAGAAAGTGCTGATGTGCCATAGCAAGGAAAAACAACCTTACTGCGTTTGAAGCCTCTAATGTGTGCATAGCCTGGAAACCAGCTGAATGGAGACTTATTGGTATTCTGTAGTAACTGGTACGGTTATTTATTGTTTGCATGCACCTATGAGAATATATGATTTTACATGGGACGCGGGCGGCGCTGTGGTCTAAACCAGGCATAGGCAAACTCGGCCCTCCAGATGTTTTGAGACTACAATTCCCATCATCCCTGACCACTGGTCCTGTTAGCTAGGGATGGTGGGAATTGTAGTCCCAAAACATCTGGAGGGCCGAGTTTGCCTATGCCTGGTCGAAACCACTGAGCCTCTTGGGCTTGCTGATCAGAAGGTCGGTGGTTCGAATCCCAGTGATTGTTGTTGTTTTACTTTATATGGTTTTACAAAGTTCTGGATCTTTTCACCATTTGCATTATTGTAGGGGGCGGGGCTCTGATGGTGTACAGGTTTGTATCTTTAGAAATATATGGCACAACTGCAACACAATCAAGGTTCCAAACAGGTCCTGCTAAAACATAGCTGCCCAAACTTTGCATTGGAATGTTGAGGCTCAAATATTCTTATGCATCAGAATGACACTGAGTAAGGAAAGATGATGAGTTGTTGTTTTTTTAAAAAAAAGCCCCACTGAAATGAATGGGAGCTGAGAGAAAGGATCCCGTCTACCGGTTTACTGGGCCTGGAAGATCCTAGCTGGATCCAGTCCTCTGCTATCTACTGCTGTTTAACTTATGGGAATCTCACCATTAAAAAAAAGAAACTAACCGAGAAAAGGAGGTAGCTAAACGGACATAATTTTCATCTGCTATTAAATTAGAAGGTCACCATAAGCACAATGTTAAAAATCAGGATTTATAAACAGTCAAGTTGGGCTAAGTTTAACTCACTTCATAGTAGTCTGTCTTGCCCAGATGTTAAGGCTTTCTAACACAATTACAGCTATTTGTTTTGCCTCTGTCACCACGGACGGTTGCTACATCATTATGCAAACATGACAAATTCATTTTATTAGTCAAACATTTGAGTTCCACTCAAGTGCACTAAATAAAATCAAGGCTGCACTGGAAGTCAAATAACCCCAGATACCACTGAATTGTAGTTTCAATAGTAATCTTAATTAAATTAAAAAGGAAGACCAGTAATTAGAATCTTTTTTTCTCCCTGAAGCTTATTGGGTTTCTATGCTGCCCACATGATTTTTTAAATTAAAAATGTATTCCAGGTGATCTAGAATTGTAACTATCCACCCCCACCCCAGCACCTGAAGTATGTTGGACAAGAAACCACACATTTCCAGCATCTCAAACACATCGGTTGTGAATGTATCAAAATGCATTTCAAAAGTAGCACAAAATAGATTTTAGAAGGTCGTAAGTAAGAAGCCAGCCAAAATCCAGCTAAGGGGCCTGAGATCTGGAAAATAGCCAATCAGCTGAATTCTGTGTTCACTTGGAACCAATAAACAAGAACTGAAGCCAAATGACCCATTTTAAAAACGGCAGCAGCTGCCCCGCATGTATAAATGCTTCCCTTATATCTCATGTCACACTAGATGGACAGATTTACCCCCAAATTCCTGAGTGTCGTTGTGTTCCTCTGAAATGCACTGCATTCAAGAATTCTAAAAATCCATGTTCCAGCCCCACAAGAGAGCTCACTTTGGGTCCCCCCCCCCATATACTGTTAGTTAAATTTTCACCCTTAACACTTTTTTTCTGAACCTCTGTTTCAAGAACAACTCACGACTTTTGACGTAGATAACACATTTTAGATTTTTTTGTTCATACTGGCCAAAGGATAGCTTCTTAAACAAGAGGTGCTTATTTCTGATAGGACTCCCTCACTTTGGCCTGCAGGGCATCGCACGTCTTCTTAGCGTCCCCAAGCAGCATAGCAGTGTTGGGCTTGTAAAAGATTGGATTGTCCACAGCTGCATAGCCAACACCTAGAGACCTCTTCATAACAATGACCTGAAACGAGGAAATTGTATTAGATATAGCACAGGTATAAATACTCAGCAACAACACAAAAGAAGGTGGTTGTTTATATAGAGCAACCCCATGGGAAATAAATTATTTCAATACACATTAACTGTTCTGTTGTCTGGTTGGGGCTAAAGGTTTCCCCCACCCGTTTCAGAAAAGTCGACCATACTCTGTTAAGGCATAACTGCAACACTTTTTGTTTATTCAATACGGGTGTGGCAAACCTTTGGCAAATTTAGCTCCATAAGACGCACCTGACCATAAGACGCACCTAGTTTTTAGAGGAGAAAAGGGGGAAAGCCCCATTTTTGGGGGGATCAGCTCACAGTTGTGCAGCTTCTTTTGCAAAGGGGGAAAGCTCCTTTTTTTTTTTAGGATCAGCTCAAAGTTGTTGAGCTTACTTTGCAAAGGGGAAAAGATCCTGTTTTTATGGGGTTCAACTCACAGTTCTGTAGCTTCTTTAGGAAAGGAAAGGGAGCTGTTTCTACAGTTTCCAGACAGATTATCTAATCAACCAGTCACATGTCACTGGGGAAACAAACAGCCTCCATCTGCAGAACATTCAACAATGAAGGCCTGGGCTAGGGGACGGGGCCAGAAAGGGACCCAGCGATTGACCTCACATTCGCTCCATAAGACGCACTGACATTTCCCCTTACTTTTTAGGAGGAAAAAAGTGTGTCTTATGGAGCAAAAAATACGGTAGGTCCGAGAGGAGTTGGGGGACTAGGGTAACAGCAATCTATATCATCAAGGCACTGATAGCTCCCTGCAGTGGGAGAAAGCAACAATATTCCACTATGTAGTTCCCAATGGGCAGAATAATTTGGAAGACACTCTTCCAGGTGAAAGGTTGCAAGTTTTCCCTACTCTCTCAATGGTGCCTTCTAGCCTGTCCATATTGGAAAATAGTTCAGGAGAAAGTAGGCAGAAAATTTGTGGTAGCTTGGGGCATAATTAGTATTATGTTTCTAAATAAGATGACAGCTTTAAAAAGTTTGAGAAAACATGGAATTTCTGCCACAATGTTTTGGAGCCTACCTGCTTTGCTTTCCAAACTTCTAGAACAGGCATTCCGGCAATGATGGAGTTTGGATCTTCCTGGGCAGCTGAATTAACTGTGTCATTAGCTCCAATGACAAGGACTAGATCAGTTTCTGCATTAAGAATAAGGGGGGGGGGAGAGACCACATACAAACACACAAAATTATGAACAGAACTCAATATTCCAACAGTTAGCAGCTTGCATCATAGTAGCATGAAGATGCAGAAACTTCAATTTCCACACGGAGATATAAAACCAGTACAGGTGGACTTCCCCAAACTAATTATTGGAGATGTTAAATTGTTTTTCCTGGAAGCTTAAAAAATTAGATTAAAATGATAAGGAGCAGCATGGAAATATTAATTTCCAATGCATGCATTTAGTAAGGGAACTGATAACAATGACTTTTAAAAGAGTGAGCCAGATAAGAATCTGGCATAATTTAGATTGCAAATTTTCATATTGTAATCAAAGTGAAGCATTGTGAGCTAGCTTTTTAGAAACCACACACAGATGAAAGCAAAAACGGACTAGGGAGTGGCTCTCTCACCTGGGAAGTCTTCATTGATCTCATCCATTTCTAGGACAATGTCGTATGGCACACCGGCTTCTGCGAGTAGCACATTCAGTTGCCCAGGCATGCGTCCGGCGACGGGATGAATACCAAACCTGAGGGTAGTGGGAGAAAGAGGCAATGAAATCATGTATGTGGTACATAAAAAAGAAAGAAAATAAAATAGGAAGAAGCTTTAGAACATTGAGTTCATATAGCTCAGTATTGTCTTCAGCAGGGTGTCCCAAACTTGGGTCTCCGGCTGTTTTTGGACTACAATTCCCATCATCCTGATCACTTGTCCTGCTAGCTAGGGATGATGGGAGTTGTAGTCCAAAAATAGTTAGAGACCCAGGTTTGGGGAAACCCTGGCCTACACTAAGTACCAGAGACTCTCCAGGTTTCTCAGACAGGGTCTCTCTCCACCATACCTGGAGATGCTGAGGATTGAGCCCTGGGTTCTACATGGAAAGCAGATGCTCTACCACTGAACTCTTCCCCAACTCTTCTCTTATTAATTGTCACAGCAAATTATTTGAGTACAACCCCACATGTTAATGACAATAATGATGATGATGATGATAATGATGATGATAATAATTTATTATTTATACCCCGCCCATCTGGCTGGGTTTCCCCAGCCACTCTGGGTGGCTTCCAACAAAATATTAAAATACAATACTCTATTAAACATTAAAAGCTTCCCTAAACATGTTAAAGATAGAAACCCAAGGCTGAGAGGGTAAGTAAAGAACACAGGAACCCTGATGGGTCAAACCAAAAGCCCATCCAGTCCTGGAAGCAGATCAGCATTCTTCCAACCTGGTATTCAGAGGCCTGCTATCTCTGGCACTGGAAAACGCCCATAGCCTTATCCTGTATGTTAGGGATGATTAGGAAAGTGACAGAAAATGTAACTCTAAATAATATAACGGTGCAACCACACTTGGAATAATAGGTAGAGTTCTGGTCACTCAAAAGAGATATTGTAGAACTGGGAAAGATTTGCAAAAACCAACAAAAAAGGGGTTGGCGTGGTTCCCTAATGACAAAGCAATTAAAGCATTCATTTAGTTTAGGAGGGGAAGTGAGTAAGGGAGACATAGAAGTATATGAAATTGTGAATGAAATGAGAAAGAGAAATAGGGTGAAGGTTTTTTCCTCCCCTCTCTTATATGTAAAATACTAGAACGTGATGTCCTCCAATGAAGCAGAACGGTGAAAGATTTGAGAAAGACAAAAGAAAAAGTAATTCTTCACACAGTACATAGTTGAAACTATGAAGTTGCAACAAGATGTTGTGGTGGCCAACATGCATTATGTGGACAGATTTAAGGGGATTAGACAATTTTATTGAATTTCATTGAATAAGGCTATAAGGTAAAGGCAAAGGGACCCCTGACCATTAGGTCCAGGCGTCAGCATGACTAAGCTGCTTCTGGCGAACCAGAGCAGCGCACGGAAACGCCGTTTACCTTCCTGCCAGAGCGGTACCTATTAATCTACTTGCACTGGCATGCTTTCCAACTGCTAGGTTGGCAGGAGCAGGGACCGAGCAACAGGAGCTCACCTCGTCGCGGGATTCGAACCGCCGACCTTCTGATCGGCAAGTCCTAGGCTCTGTGGTTTAACCCACAGCGCCACCCGCGTCCCCGAATAAGGCTATAAATGTCTACTATTCATGATGGCTCCAGAAACAGAGGCAGGCAGCGTGTCACTGAATGCCAGTAGCTAGGAGGCACCAGCAGGAAAGGGCTGAACATTACCCTCATATTCTGCCCATGGGTTTCCCATACGCCTTTGGCTGGCCACTGTGGGAAACAGGATAAAGCATGAGACTCTTCATCTCAGAGTTGTGGGTTCAAGCCCCATGTTGGGCTAAAGATTCCTGCATTGCAAGGGGTGGGGCTAGCTGACCCTCAAAGTCCCTTCCAACTCTACAATTCTATGTTTTTGTATAAATGAGTGATTGCTTTAATCATGCAGGTTACTACGAACAGTGTCAATGTGAAGCTGTTGCCTGAACGAGTTTAGATTTGAGTTTAAAATTCTAGGTCTTTTAATTTTATTTGCATACTTTACAACAGAAGCCACAAGCCAATTCAACACTCCAAATTCCTCATGTATAAAACCAGTTCAAAGCAAGATGGGGATTTTTGCCTTTTTATATTAAAAAAAAAAATCCAAACCATGTCACAAAGCTGGCCCTGGGACGATACCAAAGAACTAAGAGCTGGGAGCCACTGATGGGCTTAAAATTTAGCTGAACTTGAAAAGCCTTTCGCAAACACCTCAAGGGTAAAAAGTCCTTGTGTGAAAAACCTCTGTCTACAACAATTCAACATGACATAGAGATTTTCTTTAGAGCCCAGATTCTGGCCCAAATAGTGAAGATTTAGCTGCTTCTGGATCAAGTCTCAAATACACAAGGACTGAACTGCTGAATTTATCAAGTTAATGGGGGTGATTGTTGCCATGAAATTATTGAAGAGATTAAACCTGTGGCAAGAAGAGGTGGACAAGACCACCTGCTTAATTAACTCCACTTGGGAATTAAAAACATGCTTTTCAAAAGCTTTGCTTTGTATTCCTGGAACACCCTGGCCTGTATTTGAGAAACATGCAGGAGCTCTGGAGCAGGAGTGAGGAAAGTATAGAGAAGCTTCTCCCCACCTTATATAATTTGTACCACTGTATAGGAAATTTGTCAACGCAGACACACTAGATTTGTTTTGCTCTGTGTAAAAGAGGGTTCAACATAAAACTAATACAATGGCAATTATGACGCTCAGTGTTTCATTATCATACCTAATCCTTAATATGAACATTTCTCCACCATTTTAGCACACCGGCCAAATATTTTCATCAAGCTTTCTACAGAAATGCAATATAAATGTTGAAAACAAAACAAAGGACACCAATCTTGTGTGAGTACAGTCAAATTAGGCCACAGAAGCATAGGTGTAATCAATATTTTCTTTTTTCTTTAAGGAGAACTCTTCCCATGCCCCAGATCACCTAATTATCTGTGACAACCTGCTTCCAATATTTGATTTTGGTTGTTCAGAGAACTGGGTGAGTTGTGTTTAAGCACAAGTTTTGGTGGTGGTCCTGGAAAAGATGGCGGTGATATGGAAGGCCTGGTGTAAGCACATATTATCTGACAGATGGCTATTGAAAGCTCATGTATCTCCCACTGCCCTGCTTCACATTTCTAGAAAGAATCATTCTGAAGAGTTAAGGTGCTGCTGGAGTTAGCACTAACCAAAGCTAGTTTACTTGCCGTGTTATGATTGCTCATCACCCAAGTCACTTGAGTATCTAGGGACTAAACAAGGCGTGTTATATAGGAGATTCATGGACAGGATCTCTTCAAGGGATAAAAATAGAGAAAAATCACAAGCAACTACAGGGAAACACTAAATGAGACATTCCTTTGCCCTATGCTGTTTTGCAACTAAAACCAATACCTGCAGTGCTTCCTTGCCTTGAGCTAAAGAAAAATCAAAGTAGACCTTGTTCTCAGATGTCCTGTGACATGTCTCATTTGGCCCTAAAATTATCAACACAGGAAGTATGTATTCACATGTCTACAGTACTTCCAGGACAGTGTACATTTCATTGAGCTGCTTCTGGATTTGTAACATACTTTTTTCCTTTTATACATGTATGTACATATACTTCCCCTTAACTGAGCATCTCATGGAAATGTTTCTGCAATTTTAAACTAACTTGGAAGCAGCAATCAGTTTCCAGCCCTATTTTTAAAAACCATAGGGGCTAGAAACTTGGGGGATGGAAGGGGTAGGGAAGGCTGATAGAAACAGTAGGCTTTTTCCTCACAAAGCATCTTTGCAAACGGTACACAGCCCCAAGGATACTTTAGAGGGAAAATAACTGCAGTCCTTCTAGCAAAGACCAGATGTAGAATCAGATATACAACAGCAAAACAAATAGGACAAAATATTAAGAAGCTTAAAGGTTCAGCCAGTCAGCCACTAAGTAATTCAAGCCATGTGAAACAGTTCTCCTCTTTAAAAAAAAAAACCCCTGCTGAAGTGCAATAATTTTTAGAAAAACTCCAATATGGATGTCTGTGTTAGAATTCAGGCAAGCGATGCAGTTCCCCTGTGTTTCAAATATAAGTTATATCTAAGCAGTTTTTATTACAATACATCTTTTGGTTGCATGTTCTTACTCATCTCTCTTCTCCCCCCCCCTCAAGGTTTGGGAGGGATAATTGTTGTTTGTTGTTGTTGTTTAGTCATTTAGTCATGTCCAGCTCTTCGTGACCCCATGGACCAGAGCACGCCAGGCACTCCTGTCTTCCACTGCCTCCCGTAGTTTGGTCAAACTCATGTTAGCAGCTTTGAGAACACTATCCAACCATCTCGTCCTCTGTCATCCCCTTCTCCTTGTGCCCTCAATCTTTCCCAACATCAGGGTCTTTTCCAGGGAGTCTTCTCTTCTCATGAGGTGGCCAAAGTACTGGAGCCTCAGCTTCAGGATCTGTCCTTCCAGTGAGCACTCAGGGCTGACTTCCATTTTTGAGTGACCAGAACTCTACCTATTATTCCAAGTGTGGTTGCACCCTTATATTATTTGGAGTTACATTTTCTGTCACTTTCCTAATCATCCCTAACATACATCCTATTTTGTCTTTCTCTCGTCTGGTGTGTTATGAACAGTAACAATTTAAATTTGAGGTCTTGTTGGCAATGTCTTCCTTGATTAAGAACCAGCAGTGGAAACCAATTTGCATTGTTGTATTGTTCCAAGGGGTAGGACCCAAACCAACAGATTCAAATTACAAGAAAGGAGATTCCGACTCAACATTAGGAAGAACTTTCTGACAGTAAGAGCTGTTTGACCTGGAACAGACTCCCTCAGGAGGTAGTGGACTCTCCTTCATTGGAGGTTTTTAAGCAGAGGTTGGGTGACCATCTGTCAGGGATGCTTTAGCTGTGGTTCCTGCATTGCAGGGGGTTGGACTGGATGACCCTTGAGGTCCCTTCCAACCCTAAAATAAATAAATAAATAAAATATTTATGTATTTATTTATTTATTTATTTATTTATACCCCACCCATCTGGGCAGCTTTCAACAGAATATTAAAATACAATAGTCTATTAAACATTAAAAGCTTCCCTAAAAGCCTTCAGATGTCTTCTAAAAGTCTGGTAGTTGTTTTTATCTTTGACATCTGATGGGAGGGTGTTCCACAGGGTGGGTGCCACTACTGAGAAGGCCCTCTGCCTGGTCCCCTGTAACTTGGCTTCTCGCAGCGAGGGAACCACCAGAAGGCACTTGGCGCTGGACCTCAGCGTCCGGGCAGAACGATGGGGGTGGAGACGCTCCTTCAGGTATACTGGACTGAGGCCATTTAGGGCTGTAAAGGTCAGCACCAACACTTTGAATTGTGCTCGGAAATGTACTGGGAACCAATGTACGTCTTTCAGGACTGGTGGTATGTGGTCTCGGCGGCCGCTCCCAGCCACCAGTCTAGCTGCCGCATTATATTATATTATTCTCAGTGTTTGTGAAAAACAGCATGCGATTGTTATTTAAACAGTTCAGCCATTGTGTACACAGAGTGAACACTCACTGAGTATTACATGTGAACAGCTGAATGAATATACAACACCCCTGAAACTGCATGTGGAAAACTGTGGGTGTGGAGCTCAACTATTTTTGTACAGATGGCACATGAATCGAATGCAAGGTACAAACACCCCTTATGCCTCACCACAAGCAGAGAAGCCTGGGTTGAACGCATTACAGGTTACAAAACTTGTAATCTCTCATTTCTCTTTACAGGTTCCTGTCTCTGGGGTCTGTCCTCTCTAAACTCTGATTCACATGTATTCCAAGCAAGCACAACACTCCTAAGGATGTTCGTATGTTCTCTCATTCATATCATATTTCTGACGAAAACAGAGAGTGTGTTTCTAGGAAAACTGCCAACCAAGTGGATACTGGGAACAGAGAGAGATTGCACGCACCGGGATAATCAGAGGCAGAGTGGCTAGCAGAGCATGTTACACAGCAAATTTATAACTCTTAGCAGTGCTCAGAAATGCTATTGAGCAAGCAGAGATAGGCATCGAGCAGATGTAGCTTACTAGGATCACTTATGTCTCAGAAATTTTGGCAGAAGCTACAAGAATCGCTATTTGCACATAAGATTATTAATTAAATTACAGCAGACAAATTCTGTGACGGGTTGGACGCATGAACTTCCATTGTGTCAGTGCAGTGAAAGCCTATTATTTCCAGCTTTTTACAATAAGGACCTCTGGCTGTATTCCAGTTGGGCAGCCTCGCACACACCAGTGGGGCTTCTCCACCGCTGAGTTGTAAAAATAAATAAATAAATAAATAAATAACACCCCTAAAGAACGTCCTGTGCATCTGCCAAATTCGTAGCCAGCACTGGAGCCCCATCCAATGATAAGCTAAGCAAAGTAAGAGTTTGAACTGTGGTTAAGTTTAAGTACATTTTAGAGAAAGGCTGGAAATGGCCCCAATTTTTGAGGAAGTTGTCCTTGTGAGGATAGAGCCAGAGTCTTTGGCCACATCCATACTAGGCATTAAAAGCACAAACTACCCCAAGAAGGAGGACATCATGTTCTCTGCCAGAGGTACTACCCCCTCCTCTAACAGTCAATACACTTCAGTGCTGCTAACGCAGCAAAAACACAGTTTGGGGAGTGTGAGGAATGCTAGAATGGAACTTGTGAGTAGAGATCTTTAGTGCATCTACTTATGGGCCAAAATGGAAGCAGGGCATGTCCGGAGGCCATTCTGCAACTTTCCAGAAGTTAAGCAAGTCAAGTCTGTGGTCCAGGCACTTCCTGTGCAGGAGGACCACCAGGGCACACTGTGTAGCCTACCATGAATTCTCTGGAGGAAAGGCAGGATTCCCAGTGCAATAATAAATTAAAAAACAAAGCACAGTCCTTATCACAGCTGTTAGACCTAACTGCCAAGCCACCTTGGGTGCTGTGTATAGCAGAAAAGTCAGGGAGAAGTTTCCTATAAATAACTAACTGAACAACAGAGTTTTGCAACTCCTTGTATGCAACGTGTAGACACAGGAGGAGGAGAACTGTGAAAGGATTTACAGCTCTTTCCGGATGCTTCTGATATCCCTGGAGTAGAACTGCATCGCAATGTCCAAATAGCCATGTGTATTTTAGGGTACAGGCCTTGGCTATGGTGGAGTGGTACAAACAGTTGTTAATTAAGCTGTGTTCTGGAGCTGCGAGACACTAAACCTTTGACTTACAAGGTTTGTGGTGTTTATCTTATGCCTTCAGTGGGGCATATTTACATTCTGCAGTTTAAGTACTCCGGGGGGGGGGGGGAATACTGTTTGTGATAATACTTGTTCACCTGTTCTCAATGTTACATGAATTCTAAATTTTAGAAGTGGCATTTAGTAGGCTGAATTAGTGAAACATTTCAATGTTTCAAACAAGACATATAACATTGTGAAGAACATTAAATTGAGTGAAAATAGTTTACACAGACTATTTAAAAGAATCCTAAAGAGTACTGTAAACTAAAACAAAAGGAGCCTTCAGGGCCCTAATATATTAACGGTGCAGAGCCAACAAAAGTCAGCATGGTTCCATAGAGACTTGGGTTCAAATCCCAACTCCCATGCATGCAGTGGAACGGATGAATGATGGTGTTGCTCACACCAGAATTCCCAGTCTGCAAAAATGGAAACAGTGACCTGCCTTATAGAACCGGGAATTGCATGAAATATTACTCCCTATCAAGGGCTCAATAAGAGCCTGAGATCAGATCCAAAATCTGGTTTTGAAGAACGACATAGGCCCTGGGAATGAACAACTTGGAGCAGATGCAGAGCACACTTTCCTTTGTAAAAATGCCAGAGCTGCCCTGTTCAATCAGGTCAAAAAGCCAATCTAGTTGGGCAACTTGTTTACCCCAGTAGTCAACATACATTAGAAGAGTCCTGCTGAATTGGGTCAAAAGCTCATCTAGTCCAGCCGATGCCTGTGTGAAGCCTGCAAATGGGACATGACCACAACAGTGCTCTCCCTACTTGGGATCCACAGTATAATGCCTTCAACAGTTCACCTCTAAGAACTCACAAATAGACCTATGCAGAATTAGCTAAACTAACAGGAAGGATTTGAAACCGGTGAGACCAAAAATTCACAGAAGACTGGAGTAAATTTACGGACTATTTGAAAAGTAATTGTGAAGAACAGACAACGTTTGTAGGGTTGCAAGAAGTTTTGTGAGGAGTATTATTAGAAGTACTGTAAAAATGGACAAGGCGGAGGATGATTTGTTAAGAGATGTAAAGGCAATATAAAGTTAAGAAATGCATAAGAAGTGGTTAAAACGGTGGATCATCAGAGGTGCTGATGGAAGTCTAAAAAGATTGTATAAGTGATAAGTTTTGTGGTATATTTTATAATTTATATGTTAAAATTAATAAAAAATATTATAAAAAAGAACTCACAAATAGACCTGAAAACCCCCTTTTCTGTTGTTGGAGACATGCTATGACCCCCTTTCCCATCCTTGTTCAGTGTGATTCTTGTCCCTAGCCCATGGGTGGCGATGGCAGTAGTGGGTGTTTGTTTGTTGCTGCCTTGACTGATGATGCTGGAAGTCAGTGTGCCTGCTCTCTATTTGTCACATACCATTTGCTTCCCTTTCAGGAAAGCGAGGCTGGAAATGATGCCTCCCCAACTAGAGGGTAATTTTCTGATCCTTCAATTCCAATTCCACTTTTCCTTTGTTAAAAACTTCTGTGACTTCAATGGGACTTGGTTGCAAGCAACTGTGCTCTTAAGATCACAACCTTGGTGGATGGTGGCTGCTTTCTGCTTGCATCGTTCAATTAATACCAGCATCTAATGCAACAACCATCTCAAAATAAAAGAACAGTGCAGGCAGAGGTTTGCTACCACCTCACTTTGAACCCAGTGCTTATCGAAAGAGCCTGCTCCTGTTTTTCCCTGCAAGTTATTTAGCCATTAGGCTTCCGGCAAAAATCAAACCAAGGGGGAAAATGTCTTTGGAAACGCTTCCTTGAGAAACACAGCACATCCATCACCAAGATACTTACTGTATTACGCAGTAAGATACAGACAGGGAGAAAACAGCAGGAACTTATGTTACAGGCACATATTTTTTTTTGCCTGGTTTTAGTAATACGTTAAAGATGCAACCCGACTGCAAAGGAAAACCTTATGTCAAATGGTGATGTTAGGAAATGCTGTTTCCCTCCCAAAATCTCTCCTACGCTTCTGAGTCGCAAGTCTCAGTATTAACATTACATGTTACACAATCTCTGAGGGGTTTTTTTTTCTTTTCTGGAACATGTTATGGCTATGCGCAAGGCTCACCAAAATCACAGCGTCTCTGAATCACAGACATCAGGCGTGCCATCAGGATGACAGATGCAATTTTTTCTTGGCACAGCACAGGTATTATACATTGATGACCATCGCATGACTGTGCTGGCATTTATTTGTCACAGATGTGCAGGCAATGCCACCGCATCTGGGATGCGGAGCTGTCCTGAGGCTCTGTGGGGCCGGCAGGAAGCGCGGGGCAAGCAGCTGCACTCAATGAACGCCATGGGTGCACCAGAACGTGCTGAAAGACCCAACATGCCGCAAACAGTAAAAACAGACTTCTTTCATATAAATCCCTTCAGGTAACCGCTGTGGTAAACGCTTGCCAAAATGGGCTCTATCATCTACTCCATTCACATTTATTCTGTATAGAGCTGATGCAGAAAGGAAAGTCTTTAGTGCTTTGAGTTTTTAAAAAGAAAATGGGGTGGGAGTGGGGACTGAAACACTAGCTCACACAGGAGCCAAAGGGAAAGAAAAGGTGGGTGGAAGAGAGAGAGAGAGAGAGAGAGAGAGAGAGAGAGAGAGAGAGAGAGAGAATAGCGAGCACTCTGTTTTGTTAAAAGTTGGTGGGCCACACTCCTGGGGTTATAAAGAAGTGATTGTGGCTTAGAACACAGTAGCAAGCATGGTCATGCCACACCTGAAATGTCAGAATTATCCCTAAACGATAGCAACATTTACACTTCTCTGGAAGCGGCAAAACCCATTTTGTATTAATTGTTGGAAGATCCAACAGCAGCTCCATATTTCAAAGGAATTCAATGGGCAGCACAAGCAGTTCTGGCATTTTAAGCATCAACCCACGTTCAGCCAAATGAAAAAGTGGTCAACAATAATGTCATCATGCCCCCCACTCCAAATGATTATCTATGGAAGGCAGTGTCCATGCGGTATTAATACACACACCACAAACAAGCAGAGGATTACAAAAACCATCCTGTTGTTCCTGAAATTAAGAACCACAGAATCAACTTTAATAATAGAAGACCTAATCAAACCAAGATCAAGCCAGCTAAGCCTTAGACTTCAAATACGCCAATTTAAAACTCTTTAGGGCCACATAATCATTTGTGAGAAAACCATCTAGCATAGATGAGAAAGGCCAGCAGAGAAGGAGAAATTTGCATCCTACCCTAGAGAAAGTTCCATAGTTGTGGAGCTACCACCAGAAAGTTCCTCTCACATCTGCCTATATATTTTATCTCACTTGGGAGCAGGCATACAAGGAGCTGCAAGGCTGAATGGTGAAGTTAGATAACTTGGTCCCAAGTTGTTTCTGGTTCTACACAGTGCTTTTCTTCTAGAAAAAAATGTGCCGGTACTCACCATGAAGTTGTTACAGTTAAGTGCCACACTTTTAACCAGTGCTTTGGCGTGCCAGTACTGTGTACCCCTGAGTACCCCCAGGGAAAATGCACTGGTTCTACAGGTGAATACCAGCACCTCAAATTGGGCTTAGAACCCCAATTTACAACATAGGATGCACATGTTCATATTATAAACAAAAAACATTGGGTAGAAGAAAATAGCCTTAATCCCTTCAGGATTTAACCTCCTTCCATCGGGCCTGTAAGACAGAGCTATTCCACCTGGCCTTTAATTTGAATTCAGCCTGATCTTTTATTTCACTTCTCTTCCCTCCCCCTCCTCTTTTATGAAGATTACCCACTCTGAGACCCCACAGCTAATTCTCCCCTGGCCGCCTTGCTGGCCCAAGTACGACTAATTCAGCCAGCTAGCCCTGGTGACTATCTAATGCTTATTAGATGGATTTCCCCCAAATTGATTTCTGAATTTTGAATTTTATTGTTATTCATGTTTTTATACTGTATTTTATGCTGCTTTTACAATTAAGTGTTTTAAATTTGTTGTTAGCTGCCCTGAGCCCGGTTTTCTGAACCGGGAAGGGCGGGTATAAATAAATAAATAAATAAATAAATAAAAATTTTTATTATTATTAACTGATTTTCCTTAAACTCTTGACTTACTTCAAAACAGTGGGCTTTAGGATATATTTATTTCATAAAATTTCCATGCCACTTGCTTGTAAACAACAAAACAAAATGTCAAAGCAGATGCTACCACTAAAAAAAAGCTTGTGTGTGTGTGTGTTTATGTATAGATAAGATACTGAAGGAGAGAAATGTTCCCCTAACACAGTATCTACATTTGGATGGTTACATCTTGGCTTAATAAGCCAAAATATGAACAAGACTCATGGCCCCACGTGCAGCTGCTTTGATGCTACCCCGCATGAATGGGAAACAAGCCAGGGAGTCTTCAACAGACTATGAACAGCTCCCAAACAGGGTAGAGTATGCAACCATGGTGTAAATTCGGCTTCATGCCTTCACTTGTCAGGAAGCCACTGACCACAGTTCCCTGGTTCCGATATTAACAGGAAACTATGGTTAACTGAATATTGCGTCATTTCCTGGCTTCTGTGAGGAAGAAGTGAAGGAACTGCACGCAGAACGGCAAGGGTTCTTCAGCTGCAAATACAATCGTCTCAGTGAGGCTGCTTAATCATCAAAACCTCTTTGTGGTTTTCAAAACAATAAAACCACCTGATCCTCTGTGCACTATTTCCCTTCCCAGCCAAAAAATACTCACCTGACATGCTTGCCTTGTTCCTTCAGCATTTTCACTAAGTCAGCAATTGGATATTGAGCCTTTGCTGCACAAAGACCATAACCTGTGGAGAAGCAGAAAAGCCCAGATGATGTGAAGTGCTTTACCAATGCCTCACATGTTTGCCAGGTTAACTGATGGACAGGGAGAGAAACACACAAACTAAATTAACCATGCTGGTTGTCTTTACTTTCCCATGTATCCAATCTTCAACCAGAGAAACTTCTACTGTATTATGTGATGGTTAGGGTTTTTGTTTTAGTACAGGTGATAATGAAATGATTGGCCCCAATAACAGTGGATACTGCTGCTAACCGGGGAGTATAATTTATGACACCCAGGCTAAAATTTCCATCACTTTTGACACTTTTGAGAAACTACAGTTCCCTGGGTTCTTTGAGGGAAGCCATGTGCTTGAAATGTATGGTGTGGGTATTGCCTGAATGCAGCAAGTACTACAAGGAATGATAGGGAGAGAAGCCAAACACTTAAGATTATTTATTCATGGAAATGCAACTATCTGACCTTTAGAAGGCATCTGAAGGCAGCCCTGTTTAGGGAAGTTTTAAAGGATTGGTGTTTTAGCACGTTTTTAATATTCTGTTGGAAGCAGCCCAAAGTGGGCGGGGTATAAATAATAAATTACAGTGGTACCTCAGGTTAAGTACTTAATTCGTTCCGGAGGTCCGTTCTTAACCTGAAACTGTTCTTAACCTGAAGCACCACTTTAGTTAATGGGGCCTCCTGCTGCCGCTGCTGCACAATTTCTGTTCTCATCCTGAAGCAAAGTTCTTAACCCGAGGTACTATTTCTGGGTTAGCGGAGTCTGTAACCTGAAGCATATGTAACCTGAAGCGTATGTAACCCGAGGTACCACTGTATATGTTGTTGTTGTTTCATTTTAATAAGGCACTAGGCACTAGGTGTGGATATGAAGTTAGGTTGGTAACAGTATTGGCTTGGCCATTGTCTTCCACAATTTGTATTACTGTAGCAGAGCAAATGTTCTTAATTTACGGATACTCTTCATCACACAGAATCTGGGTCTCATGGCACAGGCTACAAAAGCAGTAGTCTTGAGCAGCAGCGTCAGTTTTACCAGGAGTGATGATGATGTTGTTGGCTTCCTTTATCATGTCAACGGCGCTGTCCACATTCACTTCTGTATGCGTGCCGGTTATTTCCATGGGTTTCCCACCAGCTGTCGAAGTAGTGCCATATCCACCAAGGATCACGTTAGCAAGAGAGCGATTCATGGCCTAGGGGAGGCGAAAACAAAAACCCTGAATGCTTTAAACAAGTTGTCTTTTAAAAATCAAATGCAACAAATATAGTTTTGTTCAGCATTTTTTAATTTATTTTTTTTAAGTTCTCCCTCTGTGGCTTTCTCCAAGTTTTTATTTCCGATAGTTGTCCAAGCCTCAAGGTGACATCATTATGCAATATCAAACATGAGTCTTTCCCAAAGGCAACAGACGGTAACAAAGTTCAGGTCGTTGGAAGATACAAGGAGACAAATCACATCATGGACTAGGAAAGATGAAAAAGTTGGAGATAACTGGAAACAATGCTAACCTCCTATTAATTTATAAAAACCAAACAAAACAGGAAGGGGGTGAGAAAGAGCTAACAGTCTTGCAGTACAGTATAAGCCACCAGTACGATTTAATGTCTACAAGAAGTTCCAGATGCATTAGTGATTCATTCTTGCAGATTTGCTGCCACGCAGTGGCCATCCAAGTTATACCCTTAATGTTACTTAAAATAAAATAAAAAACCTGCAGGTTGCAAGCAGAGTCATTTTAGTTCTCTCCCTAAGCGAAACAGAATATGTTTGGAGTTTCTGTGAACAGTACATCGATGTGTAACATTTTAAGTAACGAAAAGTTAGCCAAGCAAAAATAAATAAGGAGAAATCACCCTGGCTGCATGCCCAGCAACTAAGGAACGGATTCAAATGCATGGCATACTACATCAGTATAAATACCATGTTCATGAGTTCTGGCTTTACAGCTTTAAAGATATAATGTGCTTTAAGGATTTAAAAAACAGAATCTGTACTCTGCATTGGGCAAACAACTACAAAAGAAAAAGAGCCATGGGGAGAAACCAGGGTGGGTGGAAAATGACATGAATGAACAAGTTAAAAACACAAAGACTGAAGTTACAACACAAAACTTTTCCACATACACACACACACAAAGAATTATTCCGTCTTCTCAGTGGGTTGACAGGAGAAAGCACATGTCTACGTTTTCCTTACCACACACATGATATAAGACAGGATGGCACCAGAAGAGCCAATAAGTGCGCCCACAATTGTTAGCAAGTTGTTGTTGAGCAGGAATCCTTCAGCACAGAGTGCCCAGCCAGAATAGCTGTTCAGTACAGTAATGACGACGGGCATGTCAGCCCCGCCTATGGCTGCTGTTAAAGTGACGCCCTGTGGAATGGAAATGAAACCAATAAATGAAAAGCAGGCTGGCGTATCAATTCTGCTCAAAACAATTCTGAATGATCTCCACAGCCCGCTCCTTTTCAAGCGTATCTAAATTATTCACGAAGGTCACTGAAACACCATGCCAAGACCAAACCATTGTTTTAATAACTGTTATGCAATTCTACTTATTATTTGCTGACTATCCATTAACTTCACTTTTACTAGTCATGTGTAAACTTTGTGTACTCTTTAAGCCAGGGGTCAGCAAACTTTTTCAGCAGGGGGCTGGTCCACTGGCCCTCAGACCTTGTGGGGGGGCAGGACTATATTGGGGGGGGTCTGAATGAATTTCTATGCCCCACAAATAATCCAGAGATGCATTTTAAAGAAAAGGACACATTCTACTCATGTAAAAACACACTGATTCCCGGACCATCTGCAGGCCAGATTTCCGGCCTCTGGGCCTTAGTTTGCCTACCCATGCTTTAAGCCAACAAATGTTGTTCCAAAAAAACAAAAGAATGGGTGGACAGCCCTTTTTTTTGTCAAAGGCTGCATTCCCTCAGAGGTAATCTTCTGGGGGTCACACATCACAGTGGGTGGGGTCAAAGCCCAAAAAGAGTGGGTCCACTCCCTCCCTTCCCTATTTCATTTCTCCCACCTTCACATCAAATTAGGTCAGGGAGCACAGGTGGCTAAACTGTGGAATAAAAAGATACCACACTGATTTCTTTGCATTGCTCTGTCTGGAAACTTTAGGGTTCTCCATAGACATACAACTAGCTGGCTTATAACCGCTACCTTACTTCAGCTTTGTAGGAGTTTAGCATGCCTAGTAACAAATGTGATTTTTCTGCATCCCAGTTTACAGTTTGGCATTTTCACTAGCACGGCATTCCAAATCACCCCCTTCAAATCCCATGCTTACCATAACAGCAGATAGAGCAGACACTGACCCTAAACAGGTCAGTCCAGTTGTGTAACTAGGATCGATCATGTAGGGAATCATTCCTCCCACACTTGCAGTGAGTAAGCCGGCATTCAGTAAGTGCCGGCCTGGTAAGAGGAGGGGGGCAGAATTCAGGATACCTGCAGTAAGCAAATAAGGAAGGAAATCTTTCAATTCCTAGAATTGGCAGCTTTAGAAAATCAGCAGCTTTAGGAGGAGGCAGAAGCCCACAGACCCAATATCAAGTTCCTTTTCTATTTCCATCTGCTCTACACAACTGTTGGCCCAATATCAACCCCATCTTCCATGGGCAGCATCAACAGGAAGCTGGTATAGATGCTGTTTTCTTCAATAGAGTTCCAGAAGCAATAAAATACTAGGCCTGAAATGGGTGTGGGTAACATTGCTGAACTACAACTCCCATCAGCCCTAGCAAGCATGGCCAATGGCCAGGGATGATGGGAGGTGCAGTTCAGCAACACCTGGAGGCCCAATTGTTCTCCACACCTACTCCATAACATCTTCCAATTATATACTTCAAACAATGAGCATAAGAATTGCTTTGATTGATCAGACCTATGGTCCATCTAGTATGACATTCTGCTTCCAAGTATGGACACCTATGTGTCATGGAAAGTTCATAGGTGGGACATGAAGTAATAGCCACAGCCCACGGTACATCTCCCAGAAAACAAGATAACATGAGGGTTACCTGCAGTGTAATTGCATGAAGGGGCCAAGAATGTGCCAATTTTTTAGACCCATCCCCCCAAATCTAAGGCTGCTCTCACCCCCTCCATTGCAATGTTGGGGCATAATGTCTGAAGCAGGGTGCATCCCCTAAACACACAAGCTCTCTGCAAAACTTAAAACCCAGATCACCAAGAAAATGTATTGTGTAGGGAGGCTCTGTGTATAAAAGCAGGCTTTCCACTTCAGATGTTATGTCCCAGCAGTTTATTACTCCAGGCTCCCATGAGAAAGGCACCTCAGGCAAAGAATCAGAAGCTGCTGTGTGGGTCAAACAAGAATTGCTGGACTGGCAACAAGCCCCACCCCCAGGCCCTGATTCAGCAGCTGGTAAATCTCTACAGCAGGGTTGGGGAACCTGTAGCCCCCCAGATGTTGCCGGGCGCCAACTCCTATCTGTTCCAGAAAGTACAAACAATGGTCAGAAATGATGCGAGTTATCGTCCAACAACATCTGGAAGGCTGCAGGTTCCCCAGCCCTGCCCTAGATGTCAGGAAGAATGGCTCTATCACAGCCATACATGTTAGCTTTCTATTTGCAAGTGAATCTCTTATATGTGAAAATGTATTCGATCAACTTGAATCTACACCTGCAGTCTGATATGGATACAGGACACAGGCTTACCACCTGAGCCAAAACCAAACCAAAGAGGAATGGTATGCATACATGCATACCAAAGAGTATGCAATCATGAGTACAAAGATGGATAGAATATGGCAAGGGACAGGAAGGGAAGGGAAAGGAAGAGAAGCAAATTTACCTTGGAGCTTTCCATAAGCGACGAGAGAGCCACTGAAGGTTACACCTCCAATATATGTGCCAAGGTAGGCCACAATCTTGGTGAGGTTTGCAGCTGCATCAGTATCAAAGTGAGGATACTCAATCATGTACTCAGCAATGCAGGTGAGGACAGCAGCCAGGCCAACCAAGCTGTGGAAAGCAGCCACTAACTGAGGTAAATCCGAAATCTGGATACGTTTGGCAATTGTCAGACCTGTCAAGACAAAAGTAGTAAACCATCAGATGCTGTGGTGTGTAATGAGGAAGCTGTCCCTCAATGCAGGAACATCTAAGCTAGAGACAGCATGCACTACAATACAAAAGCTTCTTCAGCATTAGCACAAATGTACAGTCTCTGGTTTGCATTTCAAGCCTAAAAATAATAATATAGGAAGTGCTGGACACACTGCAAGAAGGCCAGCAACAGCCAACATAGTCCCATCCAGATGTTGGGCTGCAAGTCCCATCAGCCTCAGCCAGTGTGGCCAATTGTCAAGGATGATGGGAGCTGTAGTCCAAAAACATCTGGAGGGCATCATACCTGATTTAAGCAAAGTCAGCACCTATTATCCAAGAAACTAAGGAGCTTTTTCCCCCAGTTATTTTCTACTCCTGACTTCAAACACCTCTACAATTTCATGGACTGTGTCCTTTAACTCTGATGATGGCTCTTGCTTGTCTTGACAGAGCATATAAAGCATGTTGTTTGTTTGATCTGCATACCACCCTTCATCCAAATATCACTGCACGGTTCACAACATAAAAATACAAAATGAGAACACAAAATACATAATAAAATGGTAAAAACGAATCAATAACCCCCCTCCCACAAGCACATTTAAACAACTACACAACGTTTCAAAGGCCTAGTTATAGAGAAATGTTTTCCCCTGGTGTCTAAGAAATACTTAATGAAGGCACCAGGCAAGCCTCCCTAGGGAGTGCATTCCACAAATGGGGAACCACCACAGAAAAGGCCTGTTCCCGTGTTGCTGCCCTCCGGACCTCTTGTGGAAGAGGTACATGAAGAAGGGCCTCAGATGATGACCACAGGGTCCAAGTCAGTTCATATGGGGAAAGAAGGTTCTTGAGGTATTGTGGCCCTGAGCCATTTAAGGCTTTATAGGTCAAACCCAGCACTTTGAACTGGCTCGAAAAACTAACTGACAGCAGGTGCAGTCAGGCCAGGATTAGTGTAATATGCTCAAAATGAGCTGAAGAACTATAAAGAAATATAAGGAACACATCTCAAAGTATTGTGAAGGTTGGGGCCAGCTCAAAGCATGAGGGGGTTCTAGTAGGCCCCATATCCTCTGCTGGTGGGCCCTGCTGGACAACCAGAAACAGCCGCTGCCTACTGTGTACGGTGGTACCTCGCGTTAAGAAATTAATTCGTTCTGGATGTCCGTTCTTACCCTGAAACTGTTCTTAACCTGAGGTACTACTTTAGCTAACGGTGCCTCCCGCTGCCGCCGCACCATTTCTGTTCTCATCCTGAAGCAAAGTTCTAAACCCGAGGTACTATTTCTGGGTTAGCGGAGTCTGTAACCTGAAGCGTCTGTAACCCGAGGTACCACTGTAATCACAAAATGTACATCTCTCCTATCTCCCCTTTGCCCATGGCCCCCACTCACCACTGTGGGCTGAAAACAGTTTTCCACCCTGCTTTATCTGCTAAAAATAAAACAAGTTTCCCCACATCTCTAAAGCATGAAGACACCTGACAGGAAAAAATGGCATCACCTACAGTAGGCTCAACTGCAAAAAAAAAAAAAAAAAAAAAGACACTGTGCTACGTTCAGAGTTTTTCCTAAAACCAGGTGGTGTTTTAGCTCTGCACTCACCTATGGTGCCACCAAGAGCCATTGCGCCCGACATCTGCGCCAGCAGCTCAGGGGATGGTTTTAGGCCTCCGAGAGTAGCTGCCATGCCCCCAGCAACACCTATCATGCCCAAAGCATTGCCAAGCCGAGCTGTTCCTTGGGTGGAGAGGCCAGCCAGAGCACCGACACAGCACAAGCCTGAACCCAGGTAGATCATCTTAAGAAGTGAAAATAGTAATAATAATAATAAGAGTTTTCGAAAAAACATATAAAGCACCTGCAATATAAAGACACTGTACCCCCCCCCCCAAAAAAAATAGAGGGTGAGAGGGTAATATAGGCCTCATCCACAGACTTCAAATCCAAAGACATACTTGGAAGGAGAGTAAAAGGAGAGTAAACCAGGACTGTTTGTGTATACCAAACAGAACCAGGATGCTGAATGCCAAAGCACATAATTTGCTGCAAAGAATGATATATTGCACTCACTGCAATTATATGGAACAACTGCAGGATTACTAAATACGTTGGCACAACTGGGGCATTCTGGCACGAGCTGCAATGAATTTGGTTGGGGAACGGCATTCTTCACCGTGCCAAGTATAAGAACAGATCTTATCTCCCTTGAAGTCCTCCGGCTCTTGCTTTGGGCTGGGAGCCTCAGAGAAGGCAGAAGACATGCACGTTTTTCCTGCTTGCTTCTGCCTCTCTCTGAAGCCAAGTGACAAATATCCACTTTGCCCTTCCACTGTACAAGCTAAAGGACTCTTAGGAGGACTTGGTGGAGACAGCAAGCCATGGCTGCCTACTAAGCCAAACCAAAATACGTGGGTCCTATTCTTTACTTAGAATGGGGGTTTAAGAACCCTCATCTTCTCTGCATTAGCAATTTGTTTGTATTATCATGTGCCATTCCCAAAGGTTCTGCAGTGTTTTCACCACAGAAGAATTGGGGCAAGCTGCAGCAAAAAAAAATAAATGGGGGGGAGGAATGACTCTCTTAGGTAGATAGAATTCAGCCTCACACAGCATGCATTTAAAGCACACACATGCAGAAATAATACAATTCTCAGCACCATTTAAAAACTACAGTTCCTAGATGTTGATTGGGGGGGGAGGGGTGTGTGCGTGCAGTCTGTAATATGCCCCCGAAAACTGCCAATTTACATTTTCTGTATGCAACGAAAGAAAATGGTACCCTGGGTCCCCAAGAGATCTTCTTACCTGTTCAATGTTATATCCGCTATGGAGAGCTGCTGCATATCCTCCTATAAAAGTGCCAGCAGGCAACAGGTACAAGTAATTGTATTCGGGGGGATCAGTGGGGCGCTTGAACATATCCAGCATCCTCTGCGTGACTAGGAAACCACCTTTCCCATAAAGAAAAGAAAAGAATATTTAGATTTCGAAAGCAGCATAATGGTATTATTGAATGCTAGGAACATGGGCAATTGTTCTGAAGTTTAAGCCTCTGTTTAATAATAGACTCTCAGCCTCTCCTAGGTTGCTGGCATGGACTGGCTGGATGCCGAGGAGTGGGGAGAGGCAACAGCTGGGGAACCCCCCCCCCAAAGGGAAGATGGCTCAGAGCCCAGGGATTGGTGGTGGGATGATGATGAGTGATCAGAGAGGGAAGAAGGGGCAGACGGGGGTGGGGTGTCGGAAGGTGGAGGCAACAGGGTTGAGTGAGCACGAAGAGTCTGCAGCAGAGGGCAGACCAGACTCAGAGGCAGGAGCGGGCACAGGAGACAGAGGCCGGCTGCTGAAGAATCCAGGGAGTCTCGCCTCTTGCTGTGACCAGCTTCCCTCAACCCCTGTTCCCCCCAGAACACAGAGAGAAATGTAAAAGGGCAGGGGAGAGATTGGTTGTGCGCAGATGCAATCTGCGACTGCTTGGGGAAAACCCAGAGAGGAGGGGTCAGGCAGCTGTGGGAAGGTAGGGACCTTCAGTCCTCATAACTGCTGCATTGGGGCAAGACATACTGGGAACAGTTGCTGGGATCACAAGGCCTGAGCTGTTTTGGTCTCTTGATGAAGAGCTAACTTCAAGGGCACTGTGTTTTTTATTACTGACCTACACGGTTCCTGACTGTGGTTCCTGACAGGTTCGTCCTCATGCTATTGTGAATTATTATATGATGCATGCAAGAGGGGGAGGCTGAAATCCGAACCAGAACAAATGTTTAGCTATTACTGACTGGGGCATGGTCCATGTGAGTCGCATGGTATCAACACATGCCAAAACCAGAGGTCCAAGAGGACCTCAGTGCATATATGTTGGAGCAGGAGAAAAATACTGTGCTGCTGATAGCTTGTGGATAAATAGCAGAGCAAGCCAGGCCTGGAATGGAAAGGTGACAGCTCAGTGGTAGAGCATCTGCTTTGCATGCAGAAGGTCCTAGGTTCAATCCCCACCAGGTATGGCTGGGAGAAACTCCTACCTGAAACCTTTGAGATCTGCTGTCAGTCAGTGTAGACAATGCTGAGCTACATGGACCAAGGGTCTGGCTCAGTCTAAGGCAGTTCATGGAAAAGCTCTCCAACACTGGCAAAGTCATCCTCCTCATGGCCTCAGCTCACTGAGGAAGTTGCTTTTACCGTACCGAGTTATACCCATTGGTCCATTTAGCTCAGTATTGTCTACATGGACGGTCAGTGGCTCTCCAGAGTTTCAGACAGGAAGCCTCTCCCAGCCCTACCTGGAGATATCAGTGATTGAACCTAAGACCTGCATGCAAGGCAAACATGTAAGGCAAACAGTCTGCCCCTGAGCTATATGGTCCTTGCTCTATAATGGGGACATTAGGACCAGTGATGGATCTTGTTGCCACTGCACAAGCTTAAGGACTCAGGTTTCTCATGAACAAATAACTAGAGGATCACAGCAATCGGTCAGAAACGTATTTCACTGGTTTCTCTCAATTTGGATACACAAGCATACCATACCTCTTGGCCACTGCAATTTGTGACATCACTGTTTTGGTTCAACATTCCTAAAGGCAATAAGCAAGAAAGCCAAAAGATAGTCCATACCTGCAATGTTGATAGAGGACACAAAAGCAGCAAGAACAGCAAGGCTTTGAGGCACATTATCAGGGAGATATTGTCCCCCCATCAGTGCCAATCCACCAACAGCTGTCAACCCTGTGGGGTGGAAAACAGCAGTTAAGTTCCTGTACAAGAGGGGAAATTGATGCCAGTTGTTATATATGCCTCCTATTCAAGAATTGACAAACACCAACAGAGATTGTTGTGTTAGTGATCCTGTTTACAATGCTCTTGTTCTGGTTTCTAACATTCCTTCTACTGTGCATTAACTGTTGCCTTATGGAACTGTGAGTTTTTGACTGATAGATTGCACTAAATTTCATTCACACCAGCAGGTTTGGTGTGACACAACAGCGAATATCATTGAACATTTCACCACCACCCAGACACAAACCCTTTAGTGTTTATGTGTACTTCTTTGCATCCATGAGTCACCCATGAAAATGGTGGGAAAGGACTGTATGCCATAATTTTCCAGGTTAGCGGGGTTGCAAATGGGTCTTTTTCCTGGAAGCAGTTAACATAGAAATGAGAGCTAAATTTTCACTAGATTTCCACAAGGGTATTTCATATTATGTGAAAGATCACACAGAACACAAAAATTATCAGGGAAAATGGAATAAGGTGCTGTCTGAATGCGTCTTAACTAGATAATACAGTACTTTCAAATCTGCATTGGACTACCCTGCCAAATGTACACTTAATGTCACCAGCAATACAGCTAGAAACTACCTACCAAATTATGACAGTGGTAAGTATCTAGATAAGGGCAGGAAACTGGATTTGGCCAGATAGTTATCTCATCAATCACCTGATGCAGAGCACTTTGCAAAAGTGTTCAGCACTTTGAAGGGGACTCTGCAAGACCCTTTTGGCTAAGCCAGGGTTTTATATGGCTGATGTTGCAAACGTTAGCCCATTCTTGGGTGACAAGAGAACTAAAACATAATTAATTCCATTTGATTATATTGCATTTTGTTAATCACTGTGTAAAACCTGGCTCCACTGTGCATAAACCTACCGATTTCCAGGCAGAATGTACATGTGATGAAATAGACTCTAGGACTCTAGTCTGTAATACCTTGTGTCCCAACAATACTTTTAGTTGGCTTTACTTATTTTTTGGTAACCATACCTAAAACCCACATTTTAGGCTTGTGAACACATTATGTGACAGCAACGTTTACCCCACAAAGAGGGAGCTGCAACCCATCCTCTGGCTGTCGGTTGAGGGCACCTATATGACACACATTTCCAGATACAGGTATGTTTGGTGTCATTTACACTTTTAAGTGACAAATCACCCCTCAGAGAAATGTCAGGGTCAAAACCAAAAAAAGCAGTCATTTGTATTACCTGAGATGGCGTTCGTCACAGACATGAGTGGCGAGTGGAGTGCAGGAGTCACACCCCACACCGTGTGGTACCCAACAATCCCAGCCAAGCCAAATGTTGTCACCATCTGAGTGAAAGCTGAATTTGGAGCGGCAACACCCAATCCGAGCAAGGTACTGAGTCCTGCAAGACAAGAGAGCATTAAGTCCTGCAATGAATGAAAACATATGGTAGATTTCATGCTAAGTTTTAAACACTGACAAAATACAGCCTCCCTTTGTTTCTACAGTTGTGTTCATTTATTAAATTTGTACCCCACACATTCCTCCAAAGGAGTCCAAGGTGGCTAAGACAGCTAGTCCTACAAAGATGGCAAAGTCATTCATTTTTCTCAAAGTAATTTTTCTAGCATTTTCAGGCTGCCTAAATAGCATGTGATCCATGGGAAGTACTAGCAAAGCTAGACCTTGCTTCTGATATTTTCTGGCAATGTACATTTCATCTCTCTCCTTCTCCCGCTTAAAGGCCCAGAATGGATTAAATAGCATGATGGTTCGGAAAGCTCTATATGTATGCACACACACACACACACACACACACACACAGTTAGTTATTCTACCTCCACCAATTTTGGCAGTGGCAAAAAAAGAAGAGTCCTGGGGTGAGCAGAGCCCATTTACCCGATAGGGATGTAAATCATTCACACACGCCAAGTCACAGAATTGATCATTTGAATGGAGTGGGGACAATAATGCCTCCCCATCTCACCTCACTGTATGGATCAACTGAGGATGGGGGCTGCAGGAATGCAAGCCACAGTTGATATGCATATGCACATACACACACACACACACACACACCTGAGAGGATTCGCCAAGGGTGAATGACCTGAGAGGAAGAGGGAAGATTAGCTATCTGGCTCCCTATAATTTGACAGCAAGATCCATCTTTACTTCTAGACATTATTAGGCCCTGGGACATCTTTGGATGCAGGTTCCACAGAGTGGCCAGAGTACGGCGGCTGCTTTCTCACCTGCTGTGTATGCAGAGGCAGTCGTCATTGTTTTCCTGAAGGGTGTAATGGTGGCTGCTTTTTCTGCTTCCAGCTCTGCCACAGTCTTCTGCTTCACAGGCGCTGCCTGAGGAATGTTCTTGGGAGGTGGTGCTGGAAAAATCACTTTTCCGTCCTGAGAAAAAGCAGTTGTGGTTTTATCCAACGGATCAGAGAATGTGCAATCTCCTGGGCTAAAGTGGACCCCCCCCCCACTGCCCAGAGACATGATTTAGCCTGCCAGTTTTTAAATCCAGAGGCAAAAGGAGTAAGAGGTGTCTGTGACTATGGGATTTGCAGCACTCTTCCGGGAAGTGTCAACAAAGGTATGGACCTACGATCCTCTCCTGCCTTGACAAAGTGGTTCTCAAGCAAATCTTATCTGCTGATTGGTGTGTGTGTATATTATAATGGCAAGGAGCTATGCACAAACATTTTTAACAAACAACAATTAACAAAGGAATAGCCAGATATCATATCTGGATAACATTGTGTGCATCTGAATGCACTGTTTAGTTCCATTCAACATGCTTGGTTCATTTGAAGCCAAAAAAGGCTAAACTGATGGATGTACCCCCAGGATTAAGTAATGCATGTATAGTGCAGTTGAACACAAATAATACTACCTTCCTTGCACATTGATGACAGATTATCCAGGGGAATTTCAAAACATTCAAAACATACAGGTGCTTTAATTCAGGTTGTAGAAAAGAAAAAAGAAAAACAGGCTGAGGCTTGGACTCCCAATTTAAAAAATAACATAGATTAGCTTACCTTCATTACCACTGTTCCTCTTACAACATGGTCCAGGGTACCATAGTCAAATTCATCCTTTATGTCAAGGAAGAACTTCTCCTTGTCCGGGCTGATGGCCTTCAGGAGCTTGGTGATGTTATTGGAATACAACGTGCTGGCTTGGGTGGCCATTCTGCTGGGAAGGTCCGTATAACCTATGTGTGTAATTCCCTGGAGATACCAAAAATATGGCTTCATGAATAAGCAAGCTGAGACACAACTCCTGAAGTCAAAGTTGGGGGGGGGAACCATTCCTAGACATCAGCATCTAAGAACATGGTACTAAATGTTGATTTTGCCAAACGAATGGGAAGGGTCACAGCTCAATGGTATACCATTTGCTTTGCATACAATAGGTCCTAGGGGTCATCTCCAGGTACGGCTGGGAATGTCCCATCAGAAACCCTGAAGAGCTGCTGCCAGTCAGTGTAGACAAGACTGGCATGTGTGGGTGGGGCCCTGACTTACTCCATTTACAAAGGCTGCTGCTGAAAGCGGCTACTAAGAATATCTGGTGGCTATTAAGAAACCAGTACCTTGTGAATATAGAGTTCTCCTGGCTTTGTAGTTTCAATGTTTCCCCCAGCTTCAGCAGCTAGGTCTACAACAACTGAGCCTTCCTTCATCAATTCAATCATATCTTTCCGAAAGAGGATTGGAGCTTTTTTACCTGGGGGGGAAAGTAGGAAAGCACTGTATCAAGTACACCAAATAAGGAAGAACCAGTGATCACATTTTCCTCTAAAGCAGCAGTTCTCAACCTGTGGGTCCCTAGATGTTGTTGGACTACAACTCCCATCATTCCTGAGCTCTGGCCTTGCTAGCTAGGGGTGATGGGAGTTGTAGTTCAACAACATCTGGGGACCCACAGGTTGAGAAAGGGTGCTCTAAAGGAAGAAATGATTTCTCTTAATTTTCCCCTTGATTTGCATGTAATTCAGTAAACATAGTATTTTAGCTGCATGCATGCATTTCCATACGCAACAATCTGATTCACTTCCAGATTATCCCAGATTCAATGGGAGCAAGATACATCCCTAGATAGGAAGAAGCCCTCTCCTCCACTAAGACGCTACCGAAAACATCATGGGAAGTTGAAGAGTGGCCAACCTCATGGGAGGCTTGGTGCTGAGTATTCCAAATTGTATCCCAAACGAGACAGCAGTAAAGTGTTATGGGCAGAAATGTACTGTACAGTGGTACCTCGGGTTACAGATGCTTCAGGTTACATATGCTTCAGGTTACAGACTCCGCTAACCCAGAAATAGTACCTCAGGTTAAGAACTTTGCTTCAGGACGAGAACAGAAATTGTGCTCCTGCGGCGCGGCGGCAGCAGGAGACTCCATTAGCTAAAGTGGTGCTTCAGGTTAAGAACAGTTTCAGGTTAAGAACAGGAACGAATTAAGTACTTAACCCAAGGTACCATTGTAATGGGAAGAAACCTAGCAGTCTTGCACACGAACTCAGCTCTGAGGTGGTGACTACTTTCAGCCGGAAGGTCAGCAGAAGTTAGTATCAATGGCAGATTTATTCATGTCTTTTGCAGGGCTAACATCTTGGGCTCCAAATGGCACAAAGCAAAAGCAAGAACAATGCCAACTAACCGACAGCTTGCATTTGGACCACAGTGTGCAGAGAGAGAGCGAGAGGAAGAGGTTGAAAACTTCCCTCGCAGTCATGATCCTGACGAAAATCACTCTCTCCTGCACTGCTAATAGCCTTCAGAAAAGACCACCCAATATTGAATGAACCTTAACACCTTCACCATGAGCTAAATACCAACACAATGAAGGAGCAATTTTGGCAAGATCATGGCTGGGGAGGCAAGGATTCAATTTTCCCTCTCTATGCATTGTGGTCCCAATAAAAATCATTGTGTGCACATGTGCCTATTATCAAAGTTTTTAAAAACATGATGTACTAGCCAGTGACGAATTTCGAGTCATGTGCTGTTTTGACGCCAAGTCAGAACAAATATGTTTGCAAATCTGCTTAAGTAAACACATTCTTTTCATTTCAACAGGAAAAGGGCTGCCTGCTCCACAGGACACCTACCAGGAATGAGAGCTGTCGTGATGATAATGTCAACATCTTGGCACTGTTTTGCAAAGAGTTTCATCTCGGCTTCAATGAACTCTTTAGACATCTCTTTTGCATAGCCTCCCTGCCCTTCCCCAGATTCTTTTAGGTCAACCTCCAAAGGCTCCGCACCTAGTGATTTGAACTGCTCCAATGCTGCAGCTCTGTAAATTTGAAGAGAAAAATAAGCTATTAACAGGAAGGGTGTTGGGGAGAAACGAAAGGACAGCGTTAGCGAAGGCTCCACCCAGGAAGGGCTTTTTACTGGGTCAAATAGGCCCACAGGGGTGGTCTAGATGGACCAAAGCCCAGCTTTTTAAGGGAATTTCCTATGTTTCTCTGGGACCCCACATATGACATGCTGGCCCAAACTCCTTGGCAGAATAAAGGTAAAGGGACCCCTGACCATTAGGTCCAGTCATGACCGACTCTGGGGTTGCGGCGCTCATCTCACTTTATTGGCCGAGGGAGCCGGCGTACAGCTTCCGGGTCATGTGGCCAGCATGACTAAGCCACTTCTGGTGAACCAGAGCAGCTCACGGAAACGCCGTTTACCTTCCCGCCAGAGTGGTACCTATTTATCTACTTGCACTTTGACATGCTTTCGAACTGCTAGGTTGGCAGGAGCAGGGACCAAGCAACGGGAGCTCACCCCATCGCTGGGATTCGAACCGCTGACCTTCTGATCGGCAAGTCCTAGGCTCTGTCGTTTAACTCACAGCACCACCCACGTCCCCTCCTTGGCAGAATAGATGGATACAAACGAAATAGTAAGGCCGCTAGCAATAATTTACAATGGGTATGCACATACCTGGTATCAAACCCACGAACCACAGCTCCCATTGATTTAGCTGCTCCTGCAGATGCTAAGCCTGCGACTCCACCACCAATGATCAGAACCTGCGTCCGCAAGACACAGTGCAGTTAAGTCACAAATCAACTGGCATTGGTTCAGGGTCAATGAATATGGAATGAAAATGGTTTCCTGAGCCTGAATATTTTACAAGCAAGTTCAAGCAGAACCCAGCTTCTTCAGTGCCTTACCAAAAAAAAAAAAGCAGTCAGCCAGTCAACGGAATAATATTTCAATCAAAAGGACCCTTTGCAACTTCCCAGCCATCAGGTAGCTATTTTGTAAACAAGAGGAACTACTCCTAGGCACAATTGTGAGTTTTCCCTCTGATGGGATATCTGGTCACCTGTGCACATTCAGGAAGCTGGGAAAGGAGCAAACATGGAAGTATTCCAAATATCCACACTAAATGTGACTGTGCACATATCTCAGTTCTTTGGTCTCATTCTCACAATCCCTATTTCAGGTCTTAAAACCCAGTTCAGACATAGCCATATTCTGAAAGTGTTAAGAAGTCTCATTAGGTTAAGAGTACAAAACTCAGTTTGGCTGTTCTGTTGACAGTCCAAACAGAAAAAGCATTTTATCCATCTGGTTTACTGCACAAGAATGATTTTCTGCTTGTCAAGGACGCCAAGCTGACCCCTTCCTTGCCATGGGGCCTCCTAGTCTTTGCTCTCTCACTCTGGGACATTCTTCTTGTCCTCTGCAGAAATGAACACATTGCTCCCATTTCAGTGTGACTTCTCTGACCTTTACACATCCTTGGGACCAAGAGGATTAACCTCTTCTACATCTGGTTAAGACTCCACACTCCCAAACTTTGGTTCTGGCCTTCCCACAATCCCACAATGCCAAGATATAGCTAAACTAGCTCGGCACTAATCTAATCTGTGTTATCCCTTGGATCTTTCTGAACAGCGCAACAGTATTTGGGAAAAGAGCAGCCAGGGCTTCTTTCGGGGTAGATTTAGAAAACCAAAAGCTGCACAGTAACCATGCACCATCTGTAAGCAGCTGGAGGAAGACAATAGCTAAATCCAGTGCATCTTCTCCTTGGGAATGTGAGGGAGCAGCAGGGTGATAGCACTAAGCTTAAAACAGGGACCACCACCTTTCCATTAAGTACATAAGCAGCACAGTAAGCAGGATTGCATGCATATCCCACAGTTCCTTGGAACCAGGCATTACTTGCATTCAACATCTGGCAAATCTGAAGGCCTAACTACAGTGATGCTAAATGCATCACCCAATCACGTCAGGCAATTACCATTATTATTAATTATAATTAATAATTAATAGTAAACTAAAGTGAAGTTTTAGCAGGACCACAGCTCACAAGGAAGGAAAATTCTAGCCTTCTCTCCCCAGCCACAATTTCCACAGAAATCACACACACACTGCAATTAGTAACAGGGGATAAAGATTCCACTGACATTCTACTGATTCCCTGTCACTAATTGTAGGGCAGGAGGGTGAATCTTCTTCTATGCATGCAGAAGCAGGACAAATTATGCAGACTAATGAAAATATATGCAAGAATACTTAATTTGCATAAATTAAAGAGACCATGGAGCTTTCCCCACTAAAAAAAAATCTGATTTGGTTAGTGCAGAATAAACGCAATCTGGTCAGTAAGCTTCCAAGCGATTACTACATTGCTCCTGGAGAGCCAAATTTAATCCTCTTGCAAAACCAGTATCTGGTGCAGTAGTTTGTACAGAAATATTCCAAGAACAAAATAAAGCACATATTACTTGCCCTTTAATATACTCTAATGCATGGGCCTAATATTTTCTCCATCCTTATATTGTTTTATTTATCAAAATTTATATAGTCCTTGATTCTAATGAAACCTAGAATTAATATTAAAATTATATTTAAAAAGTTTAATTATTTAAACCATCTAAATGATAATTAAAATGAACAGCAGATAAAAAAGTTATTAACACACACCAACATGTCAGGTTTGGGGCTTTCCCCCTTTTAAGGGGGAACGTAGCAAATCACACACAGAAATATCTGTGTGTTGAACTATGTGTATATTTTGTACGTTAGGATCTGCACACAACACTTTGTACTGGACTTGTGACAACAGCACTAGTCTCAGTACAGATCTTTGGACTTTATTTTACAAGCCTGTAACAAAAAGGGGGCCCGTAAAAACAAAAATTAAACCTAGAATTCTAGACATCAGCAAAGTATTGTTCTTTAGGTTGTAGTCTAGATAAAAAGCACAGCATCTCTTTAACCAAAAATGCAATTCATAAGACACATCACGCTGTGTATGAAGACCTTGTATTCCAGCAACAGCAAGCCAATTTTTAAATGTCTACAATTTGAACATCTTAAACTTTGAAGGATGCCAATTCATAAGCCATTCAGCCTCAGCTGCATCAAAACAAATGTCTACTAACAGCAAAAGAAGCTGTATTTGGCTCACTGAGAGATGCTAAATAAAGGGGGGGGAGGTAGTCATCCTGTGAAACAAAATTCCAACCAGTATCTATTGCAGTTGAAATGCAAAGTCACGTCACATTTCTATCACCTGATGATTGTGCCTGCAAATAACAGCACTTGCACTTATTTCATTACCTACCTTTGCTGGAGGGACTTTGCCAGCTGCCGTGATCTGACCCGTAAAAAAACGACCAAAGTGATTGGCTGCCAACACAACTGCCTTATAGCTGTCAGAAATAAAAGAGAACACAAGCATCCGTATCATTTCCCAAGCTTACATTTATTTTATTTATTTAGAAGAGGGTATTGTTGTTTATTATAAGGTGGTACAAATAGCAGAGGTATTTACTGGACAAATTTGCTTGTCCAAAACATAGCCTTCTCATTTCCTCATTCCTAAGGAGATGCACAAGCTGTTGATGGCAACCTCCCTCTGATCTGGCCCGTGCTCTTTGGGCTTTACAAAGTTTGGGTCAAGTTTGCAGGAGCTTAAAAACTCCTTTCTATGTGCAAGCATTCACCCCCGGTATTTAGATTCTTCACCTGCAAGTAATTCCTTCCTAATTCCTTTCCCAGCTAATGGATCCACACCCTCAGTAACAGAGAGAACCTAGTGGGCTTCAGATTCCCATACATTCTTTGAACCCAAATAGATACCGATTCTTAAATATTTTCCAAACCACATAGCTTGGCTATCTGCCTTGACTACACCTCCAGGTATATCTCCACATTTGGACATAATTACTTATCCATGGGATAGACAACATGGTGCCCTCACCATATGGCATACCACAACTTCCATCAGCCCCAGCCAGCATGCCAAAGTGTCATGGATGGTAGAAGCTATGGTCCACAACGTGTGGAGAGCACCACACGGGCTGCCCTTGTTCACAAATGAAAACAAACCTTTGTTTAGGATATGAATCCCAACCAAAACCCAACTGTCCATTGATGTAATCACACAGCTGGCTAAAACATTGTGTTTACATACCCAGCGATGTTGGCCATGGAGCTGAGAGCATCATATCCTTGAGCAATGGTCACGCGAGGGACCTGATCCATAGCCAAGACAGTGGTTCTTCTTTCTGACAGTTTGTTCAAGAGGTCTGGGTTTTGAGCTGGGTAGATAAAACTGATTAGGGTACCAGATGACTTAAAGAGATCTGCCTCGTGCATGCCAAGAGCTGGATTCAACATAGGAGCTCTCACCTGAAATTGAGAATGCACAAAAATTAATAAAGCATCACTTAGCATTTTCATAGTGCTAAAGACTGTTCAATATACTTCTCAGGAATCATCCTAATAATCCTAAACACCTGCGTATAAAGAAGGACAGTTTTCATTCCAATGTTGCAGAGGGACTGGTGCTAAAATAGGTAATGTTCAAACCATTTACAGGTACATTGACATTGCTTTTAAGTGCAAACAGCAGGTGTAGGAGACTGATGTAGCTTGGCAGTGGTGTAAGTGATCTTCAACACTTTGGCCCCTCCAGCTGCAATCTCAGTCCAGATGAGGGGTCCAACAACTGCTATTGCATTAGGAAAACAGTAACAGGAAGCTTTCCTTCCCATTCCAGATTGGGACTGTGGCAGAAGGCAAATTGTTAATATCCTCAATTGCACCTGCCAGGGTCCAAATCTACACCAGAATCTCATCCCTGGGAGCACGTGGGTTGCCTCACAATACGTTCTGAGTTAATAGCCCTGGCAAGATTTTGAAACGAGGAGTCATGGTTCCGAGCCCAGCATAACAGCTACTGCAGCACTACAGCTCTCAAATACAGTATCTCAGCAATCCTCAAATAGCTCTGTGGTGCAGGCTATTATTTTTATTTTTTAATTATCATCATTATTATGGTGACAAGGGAAGAATGCATTGAGGGTGAGATATAGTAAGGCCAATTCTGCGTTCCTGAGAAACAGTTTCTACCCAAATGCGATTTTGGTTTTAAACGCATTGTATGGAGTCTGTAGGGGGCTAACCAGGTTAGGATAGCTGAGATAGCAGGCTTCTTGGTTTTATGTAGATTTTTCAATTTCATTGTTCTGTATGGGACAATGACAATAAAGATTATCGTGTCATATCAAGTCTGAAGCAAGATTTAAACCAAGGACATCTTAACTGCCGGCTGATGTACTTTCATTACTGCAACATAAGCTGAATAAGCTACTGTGGACAAAATTTATAATTCTGTATGTTTCTAGCCAGACCATGGCTCAGCAGTAAGCACATGCTTTGGATGCAAAAGGTTCCCCTTTTCAAACTCTGAAATCCCCAGAATGGCAAAGAAACAATCCTGCCTGAAATGTTAGAAAGCCACTCCCAAGTCAGTGTAGATAATGTTGACCTATGGTCTGATTTTGTATAGGGCAGCTCCTAATGCATTTCAAAATGTTTAGACTACAGGAGCCAAGACTTAGCACATCATTGCCATTCAAGAGCAGCTGCAGGAATGGACTTTGCTCAGTCAATAACGTGCCTTGTGATAAGTGCATTTGGACTGCAAGGACTGAGGTTTCCTTTCTGTTTGAGGATTCGCTCACACATGTTTTAGAAATATCATGGCAGGGAAATCCCATTCCTCACATTACAGTGTTTTTTTAAAAAAAGACTGTCCCTGCAGGCTGATTAAAGATCACCGATGCAGCCAGCAGAGGAAACTTAAATTTTTTAAGTATGGCAACTATGGCTCATGATCACAATATATCGAAGCACATACACAATAAAAAATATGCAGTCAATATTTTGAGAAAGCTCTCACCCACGCACCATCTGTTGAATACATCTGGAGAGTTAGGATAGACGCATGAGCTGTGGTTGCCAAATGGAGGAAGGAATTAACTTATCTTCCTAGCAGCTAGTCGCATGGAAATTCTACAGACAGTGCAAGTGACTTATGTAATGAGCTACTGTACTTAACAATCCTTATAATATACAGTGGTGCCTCGCAAGACGAAATTAATCCGTTCCGCGAGTCTCTTCGTCTTGTGGTTTTTCCGTCTTGCGAAGCACGGCTATTAGCGGCTTAGCGGCTATTAGCGGCTTAGCGGCTATTAACGGCTTAGCGGCTATTAACAGCTTAGCGGCTTTAAGGAAAAGGAAACAAACTCGCAAGAACTCACAAGAAGTTTCGTCTTGTGAAGCAAGCCCATAGGGAAATTCGTCTTGCGGAACGACTCAACAAATGGAAAACTCTTTCATCTTGCGAGGCATTCGTCTTGCGAGGTACCACTGTATAGCAGCTACTACACTGAGGCTACTTATTGAGGTCTTCTTGCAGCAACTGCAGTGAGCCAAAGGAGGACTGTGGGCAACACAAATCGCACACTCATGAATATGTGGCACTGGCTTCCTTTGTTCTCTTTTATATGTGAGCAGCCCTGATGCACAGATCACCATGGGCCAGTTCCATAGATCTAGCTCAGCATTTCTGGAATTCCCCCATCACTCGCTCCTGCAAGCAAATACTCATATCAGTTTACAAATTGCCTTCAAATCTTTCCTAGCACAGGAAGAGCTCCCCAGTGGTAAATGGTCTGCTACACACATTCCTTTACACCGCACCAGTGAATCCAAGGATTCTCGCCATTCTCACATGGCAAGGGAACCTGGGCAAGCATGTGAGGCCTTGCTAGATTGCCTGCAGAAACCGTAGGCCCATATCTTACTGAACTAGGCATCAGTAAGCTTCCCGGAAACACCAGGATCCTCCGGAACACAAAAGTTGGAAAGCCACCACTGCACAGGCTAAAATGTACCTCCATGGCCTGCACAACATAAAGTACTGGGAGCCTATACTTGGTGGGGGAACTAAGAAGACTCCATGGGCAAGTGCAAACTCAACACTTCCAGATCGTAGCCTGCATCAAAGCTGCCATTTGGCAGTGAATCTGTGACACTCTGTGCCTTTGCTGCAGTCTGACTCCACCCTATAAGGTTAACTCAGCATTATTTCTCTACTCAGCAGCAACCACATAAATAGGGCATTCATACGACAGGACAGGGCAGGGGTAGGGAACCTCAGGCCAGGGGCCCAAATGCAGCCCCACAGGCCTCTCTATCCAACCCTTGGGACTGTCATAGGAAGCTGCCTATATCGAGCCAGATCATTGGTCCATCTAGCTCAGTATTATCTACCCTGACTGGGAGCCATTCTCCAAGACTTCAGATAGGGAACCATCCCCAGCCGTACCAGGAGATGACAGAGATTGTACCTGGGACCTTTACCACTGAGCCACAACCCTTCCCCAAGCCACACACCTATTTTCTATGTCCCTTTGCTCAATGTTTTTGCCTGGCTGGACTATGTCCCTGAACTATGATAATGGCAATTGCCTGTCTAGATGGAATGATGTGGGTGGGTGGGGACTTTTTACTTGGCTGTAACGTAGCCTCTGGTACAAAGGCAGGAGTCACATCCATTGCTATGCCCACTTTTGCCTCTAGGCATGCCCACGTGTGCCTATGGCCCCACCCACCTCTGGCTTGTGGGCCCCAGAAGCTGAAAAGGTTTCCCCACACCAGCGATAGGGAAGTATTGAAAAAAAAATCCAGAATTACTTTGACGACTAAATCAGATGCCAAGACTTCCTTCGTCCCTTGGATCTGTGCCCCTGCCTCTCTGTAATGGTCATCAGAGAATTTGGAAGCTTCTCCTGCAGTCGACTCCACAACAACGTTAAACCCTTGTTTAACCAGGGCTTGAACTCCTGCCGGCGACAAGGCAACTCTCTTCTCATTCTGAAATATTTCCTTGGGAACACCCACAGTCAGCTGCTTATATGGGATACCTGTAAATGGAAGAGAAGCAAACAGCAAATCCTTTGGTAATTTGCAAGGCGGGGGGGGGGGGGGGAGAGGGAGAGAAGACAACCTCCAAGAAAATAGTCGTTTGTATGTACAATGCTTCAGGCTGAAAATATGATGGACAACCATCATCCCTTTAGATACCAATCTATAACAACTCACCAGTGCACATATGGCAGGAGTAATTCAATAAAAAACATTAACTATTCATTGTAATGGAAAAGATAAACACATTCAAATGATTAAGCCCAATCACTCAGAAAGCAAATCCCACGGAGCTCCATGAGCCTTACTCCTACATAAGTGTGCAGGATTGTGGCCCAAGTCCAATTTAAATAAAACAGTAAGCACTTGAGTTCTATGAAAAGTGGTTGTGTGAACTTAGTGGTAGAAGTCTCAGAATATCTTCCTCTCTCAGGTGTAAAACTTATTAGCATGCATAATGTTTGGGTTTTTAAAAAAAATTCTACAGTCATTTGCACTTTGGGTACAATGTTTTTTATAGTCTTCTTTAGCTGCAAAGGTGACGACCTTGGGATAGACTTCTTTCATTTTACATGTGAAAAACTCCAGCTAAGAGTCCAGCAACTTGCCAAGTAGCAAGTCTATGGCTGAACTGGTCCTGCAGCCATTTCTCACAAGGTCATGTTCCACATGCCACTTGGCCAGGCTGCAGTGTTTCTGTTCCTCCAAAACATGTGACAAACATTCCTTCAAATGCTGTAACACCAGAAACACCAATAGCCATAAAACAGAAGTGGAGAAACTGTTGTTCCAGTCTTGGAAAACTAAAAAGGCATTTGCAGCTTTTTAGTTTAGAGAAAAAGTGACATGATAAAAAGGGTAAAGGGACCCCTGACCATTAGGTCCAGTCGTGACCAACTCTGGGGTTGCGGCGCTCATCTCGCTCTACAGGCCGAGGGAGCCAGCGTACAGCTTCCGGGTCATGTGGCCAGCATGACTAAGCCGCTTCTGGCGAACCAGAGCAGCATACGGAAACGCTGTTTACCTTCCCGCCAGAGCGGTACCTATTTATCTACTTGCACTTTGACATGCTTTCAAACTGCTAGAAATAGAAATTTATAAAATTATGCACGGCATTGAGAAAGTGGATAGAGAAAAGTTTGGCTCCCTCTCACACAATCCTAGGACATGTGTTGAAAGCTGAATGATGGAGGATTCAAGGCAGACCAAAATAAAATAAGGGTCCTTGTTGGTGTATAGTTAAAACTATGGCATTCGCTACCACATGAGGAAGTGAAGCTCATCAACATGGATGGCTTTAGAAGAGGCTTACACAGATTCATTGAGGTAAAGGCTATCTGTGGCTCTTATTCCTGATGGCAATAAGCTTCTGAATACCAGTTGCTGGAAACCGCAGGAGAGGAGAGGGCTCTCCTCTTGTGCTCAGCTACTGCTTATGGGCTTCCCACAGGCATCTGGTTGGATGCTTGTGAGAACAGGAAGCTGGACTAGATAGGCCATTGGCCTGACCCAGTAGGGACTTACTTTGTTCTCAGGGCCAGAGGCACCACCTTCTCAAGATGATTGAGGGGACCTCATGTGGCATCCTGATGTCACACACACGCGACGTCGTGAGGAGCCAGGGGGGCAGAGCCAAAGGCCCTCTGAATATTGAGGGAGCCTGGGACCCTCAAAAACAACAACACTGGGGTGGTAGTGGAAGTGCCTTGGCCCCTAGGAGCTGGTGTGTATGCTTGCAGCACATATCTGGCATGGGTGGTGCTATTCCCCCCTCTCTCTGACTCTCCCCCCTCCCCGTCCACCAAACTCATTCTCTCTCCTTTACACTTCTCTACCCCCTCAGCTATCATCCCATGGAAAATAATCCCCACACACAACACACAGGTGGCAATTAGGATTGGGGAAAAGCTCCTGAAGAAGAGGAGTTTGGATTTGATATCCCGCTTTATCACTACCCTAAAGAGTCTCAAAGTGGCTAACAATCTCCTTTCCCTTCCTCCCCCACAACAAACACTCTGTGAGGTGAGTGGGGCTGAGAGACTTCAAAGAAGTGTGACTGGCCCAAGGTCACCCAGCAGCTGCATGTGGAAGAGCGGAGACATGAACCCAGTTCCCCAGATTACAAGTCTACCGATCATAACTACTACACCACACTGTCAGCAGTAATGGAAACTCCCCCACCACCCAAGTCCTAACTGGTGCACCATGGGAGATTTTCATTGGCATCCTAGTGCACAGGGGAGGTAGATGTTTGCTGCTTTACTCCTCAGCTGCCATCCCAATGAAAATCACCCCTCCTAATAAATTGGCTTCCACTGGTATGAGCGCAAGTCTTCTCCAAAACTGAAGTGCCAGCCCAAAGGTCAACCCTTTATTATAATACTAATACTAAAAATAATGTTACTTATTATTTATGAGTTAACAATATACCATAGTTGCTCACCCCTTCTTTAAGGTATCACCCCTTTCCCCCCCGTGAAGAAACAAGGTAGCTTTGGGAAGTGCTGATAAAATGCCCAGTCATTGCCTCCCATTCACCAGGTCACAGCAATGGCTTCTACACAGATGAAGCATGGAATAAGCATCGCTCGGACATAAAAGGCCAGCCACAGGACCCAACATCATCCCTGGTAAGCTACCATCATTTACAGAGGATCACTTCAATTTTGCTTAAATCTCACAATAAGGAAATCTACAGGGAACTACAGTGAGGAAGAGAGCAGCACTGTGTTGGTCGCCTTCATGGACTCCTCAGTGACCTCCACAGAGACAAAAACCCAAGATTAGACACCAAAAGTGCAATCTAAGCACAGCCATTCAGAAGCAAATCCCAATGAGCACAATGGGGCTTACTATCTAGTAAGTGTGCTTAGGACTGCAGCCTCTTTAGACAAGAGGCTATTTTTAAAGACTACTGCTAAGATGGGGAAGAGGAAAAAACAAAACTTGTACCTATTTACCAACTCACTATACCAACAGCTTCCGAAGAAGCTGCTCACCTTTTTTCAGAGCTCTGCAGGAAGACAAGGAGACAGCCTGAAGTGAGTGAGGTGGAATGAAGACAGAAAAAAAGATACAATGAATAGCGTGGAGGAAGCAGACCAAGACGTTTCCATTTACATTGACTCAGTAAAATTGCACACCTACATTGACATCTTCCAGTGAAACTAGAAAGGCAGCAAATCAGCTGCTTTCAGTTGGGCATCCTTCACACCTCACATGATAAGCCCAGCACTGACTATCACTGCAAACCAAGGAAGTACTGCACCAATCACTCACCATCAATCATGCTAGCTGGAAAAGGGCAACCCAATGGCTTCTTTTACTACTACATTTATATCCTACCCTCTAAGGAACTCAGAGCAGCGTGCCAAAAAAACATAAACTCATTTTATCCTATTTAAGGCAGGAACTTGTCTATTGTGGACCCATCCCTCTGCAATACATTTCCTGAGCTCCCTCCTTTAAAAAGGCTTTAAAAACAATCCTAAAGAGACCTGGATCAGCTTTAAACTGTTGCTGGAGAAATATTTTAAAGTTACAGCTATGGCTGTTGCTGATGATTTTGCTTTGCAATGTAGTTATTTTAACGCTGCATGTGTGAATATATAAATAGTTTCGGTTTTTGTTCTGTAAATCACATTGAAAAGGGTGTTAACCTTTTAAACCAGAGATGGGAACCTTTGACCTTCCAGACGATGCTGGAATACAACACCCATCATCCTTGACTATTGGCCATGCTAGCTAAGGTGGGTGGCAGTTGCGGCTCAGCAACATTGGGTGGACCAAAGGTCCCTCAGCCCTGCTTTAAAAGGTGGCATAAACCAATAAATAAGACCATGAGGCGCCGACTGGCTCTGTTACACTCAGCTAAGTCCATAGCCGAGCAGGGAAGTGAACTAAGGTCGCCCAGCTTCAAGTCCCGTACTATATCTACTATACTGCATTAAGAAACTGTGGAGGCTGGGAGCAGGTATGAAATACAGGAAGGGAGCGAAGGAAGGATATGAATGGTAGGATCCACCTGTAGCCGGCAATCAGACACAGGATGGGATGGCAACAAGGTTAAGCAAATTCCTAGGATAATCACAACCACCACTCAACTTGATTGCTAAGTAAAAAGCACCCTGTTACTTTGTTCTGATCAGCAAAAGAAGTGGTAAAGTTAACAGAAAGTTCCATATACCCTCCAATAAAGAGGCTAACATGTTAATCATCTTTAAAAATGAGTTCAACTGATCTTAATCTAATACTGGGAGGAAATACTCGCAGGTCTCACTAAACCAGAATTTGAGCAAAGAAATTAAAACTGGGAGGTTTGAGTTTGCATGCCCTGTGTTCCCCTCTCCTCTTTCCACATGGCTAGGAGAATGCCAGCAGAGTTTTAGCTTCTATTTCCTATAATCTCTTGTCATCCTGACCAGGGATTCTGGTTTATAACACTTGGCCAAGCCAGCTACAGAAGTTTCAGATTGAAATTAGCTAGTTTTGAAACTGATTAGGTTTTGCGTTTTGTTTTGTTTTTTAAGAAAAATGAAAGATCCCTGATCCAGACAATGATAAGCAAAGATTTTGGGAATATGAAGCTAAGGGCTACCAAAGTCCTGCTCCTGGCCTTACAGAAGGAGAGGAAAGTGTGCGAGCCTGGGTCTTGTGACAGCTCCTGTTATTTGTCCTAAACCGTGGTTTAGCATGATATGCAAACATGCCCTATTTAATGGCTGAGCAGAGGCTGGTCATTCAAAAAGCAAAGCAGGCTGTTTCCATTGGCACTCACTTCATAATAGCATTGCATAACAGCTACTGCCAAAGTCAGACTAAAAGTGCTTGTTACACCAGTGAACTGCAGAATATTCCCCCCCCCACACACACACACACAAAAAGGAAGCAAAAGAGCAACTCAATAACATGACATCCATTTTCAGTTTCAGTTTATTCCTTAAAGACGTTTTTAGCTACTCTTAGTCATGCAGAGCCACCTCTCTGCCTCCTGCCTGTGTGCCAAGCTACATGAAAGACTGTCTGTAAACATAAGAGGCACAAGTGTAAACATGCCTTTCAGTGACTTAATAGGAGAAAAACCATTCCATTTTTGCCCAGACCTTAGATAGTCAACACTCTTCAATGAAAGCTGAACTTCCTTCTACAGAGCAAGAACCCTCCTATGATGCAAACTACTATTTTTCCTACAGAATTTTGGACTGAGCGTGAAAAGTGGATTTCATGCTTTGCTAAAATTCCATAATCATCTTCTGATGCTCTATTCTCATCCATTCTTGATTACTTGCACCACTCTGTGAACTAGAATTTGCCCATCCAAGAAGTATATAATTAAAAACCAGATGGGATGTCAGGTGACAAAATAGACATTGGGAAGCTTAGTTTGGTCAGAATCGAGTATACACTTCCAGAGTTAACGATAAATACCGTATTTTTCGCCCCATAGGGCGCACCGGCCCATAGGGCACACCGTTTTTGGGGGGAAATAAAGAAAAAAAATTATTTGACCCCCCAGGCGCGGAGCTGGGGCAGGGGAAGCTCTTCGCGCAGCTCTCCTACAGCTTGTGGAGAGCCGCGTGAAGCCCGAAGCCTGGGGGGTGCTGAGCTCAGCGCCCCCCAGGCTTCAGGGTGCAGGCAGCTCTCCGCAAGCCGTTGGAGAGCTGCGCAAAGTCGCGCAGCTCTCCCACGGCTTGCGGATAACTTCCTGAGGCCTGGAGAGCGAGAGGGGTCAGTGCACACCGACCCCTCTCGCTCTCCAGGCTTCAGTGAAAGCCTGCATTCGCCCCATAGGACGCACACACATTTCCCCTTCATTTTTGGAGGGGAAAAAGTGCGTCCTATAGGGTGAAAAATACGGTACATTACTTCTGGTAAATTAGCCACCAAAGCCACTAGAGGGCCATGAATAATTGTGACCCAGGATTTCTAGACTCATCTACCCATGTACTATCTGAAACCAAAAGGGCGCGTTGGTTGCCGGATGTGAAATATATTGGTGTTATTTTCAGCTCTCCTACCCCACTAATTAGGACAAAAGAGGAGTGGGGAAAGAAGACAGAGACTGACAAGAAGTACAGTGGTACCTTGGTTCTCAAATTTAATCTGTTCCAGGAGTCCGTTTGACTCTCGAAACGGTTCAAAAACCAAGGCACGGCTTCCGATTGGCTGCACGAGCTTCCTCCACTCAATCAGAAGCAGTGTCGGACGTTTGGCTCCTGAAAAACGTTCACAAACTGGAACAATCACTTCTGGGTTTGCAGCATTCGGGAGCCAATTTGTTCAGGAGCCAAGCCGTTTGACTACCAAGATACCACTGTAATAGGGAAGAGTTTGGGGAAGTAAGAGGGTTGGTTAACAAATTCCTAAGCTTCACCAAATATGTATGGTCCAGTAAGAAAAAAAAAAAGAAGAGTCTCACAGAATATGTTTTGTGAAAGCAATCACTGCAGATTAAGCTTTAACCTGAAGACAAAAAGTATCTAGATATATTGATATATTTAATTAGCTGAGTTCCACAAATATTTGCTAGCTGCAGAAGTATTATCTTGCACTTCATCATGGACTTTCCTTGCCCTTGGCAGGTTTGTAGGCAAACTTAACATACACACATTTCCAAGGCACAATTGTGTCCCTTTCAAATATAACACATGTCTTCACCAGCAAATTACTAATCATTATAATGGGCAGGGAGCATACAGAAGGAGCGATAACCTTACACAAACCCTGGGGGGGGTGTTTTGACCTCCTGCAGGATGTCTTGTCAGTGAAGGCTGGGCGACCTAGTTTCAATGTGGAGGGAAGGCTTTGCCCTCACAAATTAACCCAGGAGCTTAGACCTTTCTTTTTCCCCTGAAAGGGAGCTTAGCAACCATTCACTTATAATGGGAGAAAGAGGAATAGAATCAACATTAAAATCGAAACTTAACTTGCTGCCTGCCCCTGGTAAACCATCCCAGGTTCCTTTTATGGATTACATTAGGAGGGTGACAGAATGTTGGAAGAGGGGATGGAAAGTTGGGAACTGGCTTCTACAAGTGTCAAGAATCAGACCTGTTAGTTTGAAATCATGAATGCCTATCTGAGCTCACATACCTGGTTTGACAGGAGCCTGGCACCAGAGCACCCGGTGCACGCGGAAGGCTCGTAGGCATGGTGTCTTCACAGTCTTCGCCTTGTGAGACAGCGCACTGTTGAAAAGGGGACTGGAGCAGCTTGTCGAAACTGTGCGCAGAATAAAACTTGCCATGATGTCCAAGATTCAGCAGGCAGGATCACCCCGTTAGGAAGCCACACAGATGCCCTGCCATATACAAAAACATTAGCCCTTTAGCAAATAATAGCAGCGGAGACTTGCAAAGCAGTCTATTCAAAACATGTGTCACTTCAGATCGCAATTTGCATCCATCAGGACTTGGGGAGGGGAGGCGGGAAGGTTAACAAGGTCCACAATTCTTTCTCTGTGTTGTATCCAATGTTGGTACCATCTCACAGTGTTTTAATACCTTCAGCATCTTAATAATTTAAACAAAGTATAATACACAGATTTCATTTCGCCTCAGTACAGGTGCAATAATTATCTCTCTTCCAGCTTAGACATAACTACTTATTTCAATACAATGGCCGTAGCTCAGGGACAGAGAACAGGCTTTGCATGTGGAAGGTCCAAGATCTGATCCCTACCATCTCCAGATAGGGCAGGGGAAACACACTTGTCTAAAATCCCAGAGAGCCACTGCAGGCAATATAGGGCTGGAGTAACCAACATGGTGCGGTTGGACACTGATGCCTATCAGTCCCAGTCAGCATGGCCAATTGGCAGAATGATGGAGTCCAACAGCACTGGTGGCGATCACACTGGCTACCCCTGATGTATGCAATACCAAGCTGGAATGACTGTGCATGCAGCCATGTAGCGTGAGCTCCCGGATCCTAGGGCAGGTGCCTGCATGCACCGAGGGCAGGGCACACAGTGCAGAGGGTGAAGGATCCCAACACAGCACCCCAGCCCTCGCCGCAGACGCTGCTGGAGTGACCCCGTACTGGGTCTGCCCAGCCAAGCAACACGGCACTTGGTGGGCACGAACCAGGCACTGGCACCTCCAGCATGACCTGGTTCGGTACTCTTATCCATAAGTGTTGGTTCCTCCGACACTGGGAGAGGAGTGCCAGGCCAGGCCACGCTGGGGGCCCTGCTTTGCACCCCCTCAAAAATCTATGCCCAGGGCCCGGGCCCTGCTGGCATCCTCCATGTTACACCCCGGGCGCATGGAAGCTTCCCAAGTTCCTATGTTAGTTCCAAGACAGTCTTCCTCAGTACCTTGAGCCTTCATGTAGAAGAATCTCAAATGCAAAAATAAGCTGAACAGCAATTTATATAAAATTATGTCACCATCGCAACAATACTAACTGTAAACCTTGCAAGGGTATCATTACTATCACCACTGATTATACTTCCAAAAAAAGTACCGGGTACAATCCAACAGCCTTGAAAATTAATGAGGGTTTTACTATTGTTGTCACTAGGATCTAGGCGTCATTACCAGCAAGCTGGTTAAATCTAGCTACGTATGTTTTACAATGTTCTGCATTCAAAACAAAGCCGGTAAGACTAAGTGTATTGTTTTCAAGGATGAAGACTACAAAGGATGGCAAGCTGTAAGAAGCCCAAATTATATACAGGCGATAGATAACCTACAGCATAGATTTGCTAGCCTACGCAGCATGCTGAAGTGAGGTTACGTACCAGCAGATAACAGGCATTTCATAATGCTGGTGCCAGCCAATAATGCATAGCCCAGGAATTAATTATCTTTTTTCTGCTGGAAGTCTATTTTTAGTGCAACCTTAACAACATGTAAAAGACTGAAAATAGCAGCAACACTTTGGGGCACTCAATCTGAAGAGTCTGTGCAACTTGAAAGTCCTCATATTATCATTCCAGCATAAATTGATCTAGTAAAAAATCTACTTTAAGGGAGGATTAATACGTCAACACCTACACCATGTAACAAAAAGCGTGCAGAGGTATATAAAAAAATTGCTGTTTAATAGCTTTTAGCTGAAAACGTTTATTTCAGCACCGAAGAAACAAAGCACACAGTCGCTCTCCATTCATAGATCAAGTTAAACTGTAGGCAACATTTTTGCTACTCTCTTGGAAAAAGAAACAAAAGACATTGAAAATTGATACCCACTATACAGCTGCCCAATAAGCACACAGTTAAAGTATTTCAAGAAAAACTCTTACTTCCTCAGCTTGATGTACGTTTAAAAAGTTTCCAACGAGCGTAGTTACTAAACAAATGCCACAAATAGAAAACACAGGAACACTATGAGAATGGATGCCACGTACTCAAGATAATTCAAAACGCGTAAGAAATATACTCACTCCAAGAGAAGTACAGTTAGCCCTTTGCCAAAGGAAGCGAACAGCTGTCAGATAAAAGTGACCCCCTTAAATGAATAGCCCACATTAATAATGCCTCGACTACCCGGGCATTTACCACGTCTGCAGGAAATGCATGCAGCTGGAATCCCCATTCATTAACAAGTTCCAATTGGCTGCTCTCTGAAAGCAATAATTTGCACCAGAGGCACATGATTGGATACAACTCCTCCTCTGAGAGGAGTCAAGTTCATTCATTGAGGGAAGGACTTGTGAAAGCCTTCTCAGAGTCGGCCTTTTTAATTTATGCAGCCTGCTGCCAGTGTCCAATCATCTACCCAGGCATGCAAGTTAACCACAAGTCTTAATTCATTGGTGCCTGAAACTGTAGGTCAGAACTGTGCTTTATAGATAACCCTGACAGTTTATTTATTTATTTTTAAATATGTACGGTATTCAACTATGTCACAGCTTTAGATTTTTATTTATTTTGCCTTTATTTCTCAGGTCTAATATGCTGTTATAGAATTTGGGGGGGGTCCCCCTACAATTTCCATTTACTAACTTCAGCAATCCTTCAACAGTGCTACTCAGCAATTCAGTTTACCAAGGACAAAAAGGACTAATTTCCAAGAGGAGTACTGGAAAAAAAGATAGCTAGGTAAACAAATCCCACCCTGCAAAAAAATTAAGAATTAAAAAATGCTTATGTATTTTTCAAATACACATGGCATCAAAGCATGCATCGTCTCATCTCACATCTGTAAGGTATTCCAGTTTTCTGGTTTTGAATACATGACCATGTTCTCCTGAGAATCCAGGGTCTGTAACTAAAACACACTTACTCAAATTATAACTGGATATTTAATATAAAGTAATATTAGCAGTAGGGACGCGGGTGGCACTGTGGGTTAAACCACAGAGCCTAGGACTTGCCGATCAGAAGGTCAGCGGTTCGAATCCCCACGATGGGGTGAGCTCCCGTTGCTCGGTCCCTGCTCCTGCCAACCTAGCAGTTCGAAAGCACGTCAAAGTGCTAGTAGATTAATAGGTACCACTCCGGCGGGAAGGTAAACAGCGTTTCCGTGTGCTGCTCTGGTTTGCCAGAAGCGGCTTAGTCATGCTGGCCACATGACCTGGAAGCTGTCTGCAGACAAACGCTGGCTCCCTCGGCCAATAAAACAAGATGAGCGCTGCAACCCCAGAGTCGGCCACGACTGGACCTAATGGTCAGGGGTCCCTTTACCTTTACCTTTTTAATATTAGCAGTAATATTAGCAGCACAATCACATGCACCACAGCCAAAATCCCACTGCCCACCATCACCTTGAATATGGGACTTCAAACTCAAAAAATAAGGTCTCGTGGCGTTTTTGTGGAAATATTATCCTACTGTTCAGAAGAATTGAGTTTTATGGTTGTAGAAGAGAAACTATTTCTCTCCCTTTTTCATGCCCTTGCTATACACTCCAGGAAAATAGCTGGCACCTTCAAACGGGGCTCTTAACCATTTCTGAAGATCAAAGCAAGACAGGATTTGCCAACCTGTTGCCTTCCAGATGTTTGGACTAGAACTTTCACCAGTGCCAGTCAGCATGTCTGAGGTTGCTGGGGAGATGCAGCCCAAAACAACTGGAGAGCAACAGCTTGACAAATATGAAATAGGGAAGGAGACAATCTATAAGGTCCAATGTGCAATGTTGGTAATTTGCATATCCAAATGTCTGGGAAGCAGTCCATGGGAAAGTGCCAGAGTGCCGCAGGCCAACTGCAATTCCCTGGCGTGTGCGCCCTCCTTTCATGTTTTATTGAAGTACACAATGGCAAAACGATAAACTCTGAAGTGTGTTTGACTCAGACAATTTCTAGAATTATGCCTGGAAGGCCACAGCAAGACAAGGCAGAGTGCTTTGTCTCCCACTACCTACCATACTCAACGAGGCATAGGTAAAGGGTAAAGGGACCCCTGACCATTAGGTCCAGTCGTGCTTGACTCTGGGGTTGAGGCGTTCATCTCGCTTTACTGGCCCAGGGAGCCGGCATACAGCTTCCGGGTCATGTGGCCAGCATGACTAAGCCACTTATGGCGAACCACAGCAGCACATGGAAACGCCGTTTACCTTCCTGCCGGAGCGGTACCTATTTATCTACTTGCACTTTGAGGTGCTTTCGAACTGCTAGGTTGGCTGGAGCTGGGACCGAACAACGGGAGCTCACCCCGTCGCGGGGATTTGAACCACCAACCTTCTGATCAGCAAGTTAAACCACAGAGCCTACTTCTAGATAAATATGGATGTGAGACCTGCAGGTCAACATTATTGCCAGAGACTTGAGAGAGTCACACCTCCACTAGTAGTAGTAGAGGCAGTTGACCTGCAGCCCTCCAGAGGTTGCTGATATCTGGCTCCCATCAGGCCCAGCAAACCTGTCCAACAGGCAGGGATGATGGGAGTCATATTCTGACAACATCTGAAAGGCCACAGGTTAGCTACCCTTGCCTTAAAAGGGCAATCCAGTTGCAAAGATATGGCAACCTAAATGTGTAGCTGTACCTTTGAAGCAGGTCCCAGAACAGAGTTTTAATTTTTAAAAAGGGGAGTATAATGAAGCATTGCCCTCCGGCCCTGGCTCTCACATCTTAAAAGATAAGA